>NW_024041039.1:32023077-32055577 GCF_014851395.1 Micropterus salmoides
GCCTAACACTGCTACTTGAGGTAGGTGGTGCGACCGCCCAGGCCCACGGTTTAAAGGAACCCACCTTGGACCTAGTCTGCCTGACTTAATATGCATTTTTGTTGTTGTCACACTGTGGGCGTGTCTGCTCTGTTTTGGTTCTCAGTCTGTTATTTCTAATCTTGTTAGTATCGGTCTTATAGTATGTTGAATTTTGGGTTCTGTCCTGTCTATTGCCTGGTGTCCAGTATCTGTTAGTAAAGTTAGTCTGTGTTTTGAGTTTCAGTTATTTCTTGTGTCCAGTTACTCTGTGTTTTTGTGCTGGTTAGTCTGTTACTGTCTGTGTGTCTGGTTGTGGCGTTATGATCCGATTAGTCATTATGACTTTGATGCTTCTGCTTTAGTTTCCTTGTAGCCTTGTTTATTATTTCATTCATCCGCATCTTTAAGTTTACTCAGTATGTGTCTTGTATCTTAGGATTAGCTGTATGTCTTAGCTCCCAGTCCTGTGCCTTAGTTCATGTCGTAGTATTTGCTTCTAGTTCTTTCTCTGCATCATTTTGGTTTAGTTTGCGCGGTACTCTGTGTTCTAGTTCTGTGTTCTCATTTAGGTTTTGTCTGTTATGATCCCTGTGTTATAGTTGGTCGGTGTTTGTCTGTTTACATGGGTTTCTGTTACTGTCTGAATTAGATTCTTGTCTGGTATTTTGTTACATGTGTTCTGTCTGTGTTGGTTATTTTGCCCCATGTCTGCCTGTCAAGTGTTCCGTCTGTTCCCCCTGCTCTCTCTCTGCCTGCCTGCCTCTCTCTGTCTTCCCCTGCTCTCTCTCTGCCTGCCTGCCTCTCTCTGTCTTCCCCTGCTCTCTCTCTGCCTGCCTGCCTCTCTCTGTCTTCCCCTGCTCTCTCTCTGCCTGCCTGCCTCTCTCTGTCTTCCCCTGCTCTCTCTCTGCCTGCCTGCCTCTCTCTGTCTTCCCCTGCTCTCTCTCTGCCTGCCTGTGTCTTGTTAGTCTCATGTCTGTCACCTGGTGTTTCTGTCTAGTCTTTGTCGGGTCATTGCAGTGTGAAGAAGCGCTGTCTGTTTTGGATATCTGCCTGTAATTCTGTCGGCCTGTATTTTGGATTTTGTGTTTGCCCTTGTGGAGTCTTGTTGGGACCCAGCCACTGCTTGTAAGTGCGCTCGCCTTTTGTTTGTTTAATTAAACTTTTATACCTGCTCCGCACGACGTGTCTCGCATTTGGGTCCACCTACCGGTATTCAGTTGTTTAGTTTAATATTTTGAATACAGTTTGTTTGCATGTCTTGATTGCAGCAAAAAACTCAGACTCAGACCACAACTGTGTTCTGCAAAGACAAGCCCCCATCGCTGCCAAGAGGTTCTCATATCATGCAGCAAACAGCACCAGTGTGGAAACTCAGTGCCCCCTTAATAGGAACCCATCGCCAGGGGGTGGGTAGTACTCCTTATAAGTAAGGCAAATGAGTAAAAAAGTAGTTTTACAAATTGTAACTTTCACGTTCCTTTTTATAACTTAATTTCAACTACAAAATAGTCCTGTTGAGCTTTACGCATGACGCACAGGTTAGATTGGCTTTCTTAATTCAGCAACGGGCTACTCCTTTTATTGCCTCAATTCTTTTCATAGATGCTTTAGGAATAATCACATTGTATTGGCTGCCTGTTTTATGGAGAAGGCTGATCATATGCAGCGCTGTTCATATTAAAGCAACTGGTTTGGTTGGCTACATGTCTATCTTAAGATAACAACAGATGGGCTACAGGCAACAATAGCAGGGTAGGCAGAAAGCAAGGATGATTTTTTAAAGCGATCTTAACGATGTCTTCATGTAGATCAAAAAATGTAATATATTTCTGCTGGGTCTGCTTCCACGTTCACTCTGGTGCGACTCGCTAGTGATGTGAAAGCAAATGAACAAACCACAGGATTTTATGATAGCATATAGCTTGTGATTTTAGCATTATTTCAAAAGCTAAACTATTAATAAATCCATTTGCTGAGCTTATAATTGATCTATGAGACATGTATAGGTATAGCCTATTATGCAAATCATTTGGTAACCACGTATGCAAGTCACTGTTAAAAAATGCTGTGCTTGCCCTCAGTGTACTTTGTCAGTGCACAATCATTAGGCTTCCTTTCAGTCTTAACGCCATTATTCATAACATGCTGTAGGTTTGCAGTCTAATTATACTAATAATGCTTATCAGTTATGAGCTCTTTGTAACACAATATAAATAAATAAATACATCAAAAGCATTACAGTGTTGCATCAACTGTCAGAGTCACTGGAATTTGATTTCCCCACGTGGGTCCTGATAATGCAGGACGTCAATCGCCAAAACTGCCGAGGAGTCTGTAACTTGACGTTTACCCATCTTGGTTCCTTTGTAAAATGTCAGTATAAACATGAACCGGACTACAATAACAATGCCACAATGTAGGCCTATACATTTTCCCCCCTAGTCCAGACAGGACATACCGAACTACAGTGTGAAAGCAGCTCGCAGCCTGTGTGCTGTATTTCGGTTTGCCTCGCTGTCTTCCTAACAATTAAAGTGTGAAAAAAGTGCCCCACTAGAAGTCTTCACCCCCTCTGCCCTGAGCCATCAGCTTCATGCCTTCTGCTACTGCAATTACTATAACGTTATTTATTAGGCACCTTATAAATATTAAACTAATAACAGCAATCCGAATAACAGGCAAATAGTGGTAAATAAATAATTGCAAAAGATGAGTAAAAGTAATCTGAATTTATTAAAATATTTGACAGCAATTATAAAATAACATAATAATATAATAGCATATCATTGGTTTCACACATTACACTGTTTCCTGCAACTGAGTCTAAATTAGTTTATCACTCAAAACCAGATCTCAATTAATACAGTTGCTGGTATGTTGCAATAAGAACTGTCTACTGAACCGCAAAGTTTACTTGAGCACCTAAATGTAGTTAGGCTAAAAGAAACCATTTCATAATTTAATTCAGAACTGTCTTTTTTTGTTTTTTGTATATATAGTCATCTTACACTGTATTTCTTCAATAAATATTTTTGTCGTTTCAGTTTTCATTATTTACCACAACCGTTTAAAGGAGGTAGTAAACTTATGTTCATTTCAACTTGTTTATCTCACATGTCTGACAACTGCCAAAATGTTTTTCATCTATAGATGTAAACTTCAGGGCTACTAACCAATTCCAGTTAAGCCTTTCTGACATCAGTGCTTAATATTCTGGAGAGGGATTGTGCTGTAAAGACGTACAGTAGCTATAAGACACAAATATAGACTCACTAAATAGGAAGAGCACCTCACTAGGAAGTAAGGATCTCACACAGTGAAAATCTACTTTATCAAAATACTGTTTTTTTGTTTGTTTGTTTTTTAAATATTTTTTCATCCCTCCCTGTGGTTCCTGCTCATGGACTGAACGAAGAACTGAAATAGTGCAAGTTTGTATTGCAAGTAGTGCAAGACCGTCTGGCGGGCTGTCATCTTGGCGAGGTCACCTTAGCTCTAAGTTTCATTTCTGTCATCATATTGAACTACAGAAGAGTTTGCTTTGGCGGAGGTGGTCTTTATCGGCCTCTGGTGGCGACCCGTAGGAGCTACATAGACATCCAGGATATGTATGGATTTGTCTCGTGGAGAGCAATAAAAAGAGCCCACTTGTAGGATGTTCTGTTCTCAAGCTGTGGCCTGTAAAGCACAGGAGTGCTTTTAGTCACAGGAATATTGACTGTTTTTATCAATAATTCAATGTTTTGAAAGCTTTGTTATTTGGAACATGTTTGTATGGAGAGAAATAATGTTTTGAAGATCACTCTCAATAAAAGTGAACATATAAAGAGTAAATATGGCCAAAACATGGACATTTGCCTGGTATATTTTTGAAAGATTGTGTAATAACTGTTGTATATCAGTTTCTTTTCATCAAATTTACAGTTGTATTCCAGGTGTATTAGAAGATATTCAGGTGCATTATAATCTACCTTATGATGGTTTTGATGGTTTATTGCATTAAAATATAGCTTTTTTTTTTTTTTTCAGGCAAGGATGAAAATCATCTCTATGTAGTCCGTAATGGTAAAATTAATTTTAATGTACAATGAT
Organism: Micropterus salmoides; assembly: GCF_014851395.1. NCBI lineage: Eukaryota > Metazoa > Chordata > Actinopteri > Centrarchiformes > Centrarchidae > Micropterus > Micropterus salmoides. Next base: position 32,027,191 of record NW_024041039.1, read on the forward strand.
TTATGTTCCTTAGCTTCTGACCTTTCAAAGGAGACCAGAATTATGCATCTAGACCTAATGGTTGAGGAGTTATTACGAATTTATTTTGTGTATGTTATTTTAGGCGTTTTTCCTGGAAATAGGTGCCAGGTTTCATAAGAGAATGAAAATGTGTGAGTGAAAATATATGCATGTGAAAGGAGAATAAAGGTATGTGAGAGGTCCAGAATAGATTATGACTTGTACGGCTCCTCATAAACAACCCACAACAAGCACATTGAGGTAAAACCCTCTCGGCAGAATCGCAGGTGTTCTGTATGCAGTGCTGCTGAATCACTAACTGTGTCTGAACGGGAGGGCTCGTCACAGATGAGGTGATCAGGTGAACGCTCATAATGTGGGTCATTTTATTTATTGCGAAATTATTATTCATTCATTTTACTAATAGTTTGATTTGGCAGGCCTTCACAAAAGGGCCTTTACAAATTTAAAAATTAATAAATTAATTTAATTTTTCTTTGACAAAAGGGCACTTTGGTCATCAAAGGGCAAAAGGGCAGGTGCTCAAGCACCCTTCGCACCCCCCTCTGCACGAGTATGTTTAAAGGTATTTTAAGGGGTAAAAAGTACTACATCAGTTATAATCTGTCAAATATAACTTCTGAATGAAATCAAGTCCTTTTGAGACAGAATCTACCTTTCAGTCAAGCTGCAATCACTTTCTGACAAGTGGAATACTGCATTACAGGTTGTATTGGCCATTTTAGTATTCCAACAGGTAAAAGGTAGGCTACTGGATTGGTTGTTACACAGCATTAGTCATAAGGATACTTGCAAAAGAGATGATGTCTTTATTTTATATATAATTCAGCATTAAGTCATGTTAATTATAGACTAAATTCCGTTTTCCAAATATAAACAAGCCTACCAAACACATAATCCATCTGCAACAACAGGCTTCTATTATTGGCTATGATCACATAAATGTCATGCCTGGTTACGCTATAAACTGCAAACACTTATTTGGCCACAATTGTGATTATTCCGTTAAAAGAAGCGTTAAAGTATCATTAAGACATACATTTGCTATTACCACGACAATAAGTGATGTTTATTTGCACGTTTTGTCCGTTTTATCCAGATAAAAGCAGCTGTCCAGATAAAAACACCACTCTAGACTAGACAACAGTAGTGGCCTTATAATATAATATAATAATAAATAATAAAAAACAAATATAAATAAATACATTCACCAAATAATGCATTGAGTTCATAAACTCAAGGTGAAATATTCAAATTTACCATAAAACATAGAATACATGAAAACTGAAGTTATTGCTCTGGGGCCTAAGCACCTCCGTGACGCATTATCTAAAGATATAGTTTCCCTTGATGGCATCGCCCTGGCCTCCAGCACCACTGTGAGGAATCTTGGAGTTATCTTTGATCAGGACATGTCGTTTAAGTCTCACATTAAGCAAATTTCAAGGACCGCCTTTTTTCACCTACGTAATATTGCAAAAATCAGGAACATCCTGTCTAAAAATGATGCAGAAAAACTAGTCCATGTATTTGTTACTTCTAGGCTGGATTACTGCAATTCTTTATTATCAGGCTGCTCGAAAAAGTCCATTAAGACTCTTCAGCTGATCCAGAATGCTGCAGCACGTGTTCCGACAGTAACCAGGAAAAGAGATCATATTTCTCCTGTTTTAGCTTCTTTGCATTGGCTTCCAGTAAAATCCAGAACAGAATTTAAAATCATTCTTCTTACCTACAAAGCTCTTAATGGTCAGGCACCATCTTATCTTAAAGAGCTCATAGTACCTTACTACCCCACCAGAGCACTGCGCTCCCAGAATGCAGGGTTACTTGTGGTTCCTAGAGTCTCCAAAAGTAGACTAGGAGCCAGAGCGTTCAGCTATCAAGCTCCTCTCCTGTGGAACCAGGTTCCAGTTTGGGTTCAGGAGGCAGACACCATCTCCACATTTAAGAGTAGGCTTAAGACTTTCCTCTTTGATAAAGCTTATAGTTAGGGCTGGCTCAGGTGAGTCCTGAACCATCCCTTAGTTATGCTGCTATAGGCCTAGACTGCCGGGGGATTTCCCATGATGCACTGAGCTCCTCTCTCCTCTACTTTCTCTCCCTCTGTATGCAACCTCATCCCATTAATGCATGTTACTAACACAACTTCTCCCCTTTCTGGTAGTCTTGTGCTTTCTCGTCTCTCTCCTCTCTCCTCCTATCACTTCCTGCAGGTTTTCTGGCTCTGGAGCTGTGGAGTCTGGATCTGTGTGCAACAACTATTGTTACTAGTCCTATTGTTATTATTGTAATTATAATCATTAACATTACGATTGTTATCATTAACACTACTATAAATATCTGTGCCATTTTTCATTTAGTCTATAGCAACATCACCTTTACTGTCTGTACCTCTGTGTGTATATTGTGTAGGCTGCCTCCCTCCCCTCTCTCTCCTTCCATCCCTCTCTCTCTCTCTCTCTCTCTCTCTCTCTCTCTCTCTCTCCCCTCTCCCCTTCACCCCAACCGGTCGAGGCAGATGGCCGCCCACCCTGAGCCATGGTTCTGCTCGAGGTTTCTGCCTCTTAAAAGGAAGTTTTTCCTTGCCTCTGTCGCCTAGTGCTGCTCTTGGTGGGAACTGTTGGGCTTCTGTAAATAACATCATAGAGTACGGTCTAGACCTGCTCTTTTATGAAAAGCGCTGTGAGATAACTGTGATTTGGTGCTATATAAATAGAATTTAATTGAATACATGCATTCACAGAATAAAATTTGCCCAACACTTTGTACAAAAACTCAGAATTAACATTTTATGAATGAAATCAGTAACTCACTGTTCTACTGTGCAGTGTGCGTCCTCAGGACACGCCCACACACACACCCCAAGAACTCAACACGTTACTCCCCTCTAAGTCAGTGGAAACATATGAAACAAACATTTACAGCGTCAGTATACACCAATATAATGTGATTTTGTTTGTTAATACACTTCATTGTCACTCACGCTTTCGCCGTTGGTCAGAGTCTCTTCCCCTCGTGGCGAAGATACACACACACTCACTCGGCTGTCAATCGTCGGGAATCAGCTGGGACACCTAGGTCTTCATGCATCTACCTTGGTCCACGAGTTGGTTAACTCTTTCGTCTGCCGATCTTAAGGATTATTACTGTACTTTACCATGGGTTATGGAGATATCTTCCTTATGTTAGGTTTATGTTAACTGGACCCAAAAGCACGACAGAGCAGAATAGAGGTTTCTCAGTTGAGAGAGAGTTTATTGTAGACACAATAGTTAGTTCACTGAGGCGAGGGAGGTGATCCAGGTCCAGACAAAGAGATGGAACAGGGTGTAGGCTGAAGCGGCGAGTGGGAAGCAGGTGACCAGGCAGGCAGTTCCAGGAAGTCTGTGGGACGAGGATAAACACACAGAGACTAGTTTACGCAAGGGGAAAGATCACAAAACAGGTCTTCAAAGGTTGACTAGCCAAGGTGAGTACCACTAGAGATACGCAGACAATCTGGTGAATACTGGCGTGCTGGACCCGGGTATATAACAGGTGGTTGATGGGAATGAGGTGCAGGTGTGTAGAGACACAGAGTGTAGGAGCCAGGGAGAGAGCCACGGCCACCTGCAAACCAAGCAGACTCACAAGGAGAAACAGACAGACAGGTACAATAGGATGGGGGAAACAGTGGAGAACAAAAAATTATGCAAAAGATTATGCAAAATTATTCAGCCCCTGTACTTTCAGTGCAGCAAACTCTCCAGAAGTTCAGTGAGGATCTCTGAATGATCCAATGTTGACCTAAATGACTAATGATGATAAATAGAATCCACCTGTGTGAAATCAAGTCTCCGTATAAATGCACCTGCTCTGTGATAGTCTCAGAGGTCCGTTTAAAGCGCAGAGAGCATCATGAAGAACAAGGAACACACCAGGCAGGTCCGAGATACTGTTGTGGAGAAGTTTAAAGCCGGATTTGGATACAAAGAGATTTCCCAAGCTTTAAACATCCCAAGGAGCACTGTGCAAGCGATAATATTGAAATTGAAGGAGTATCAGACCACTGCAAATCTACGAAGACCCAGCCGTCCCTCTAAACTTTCAGCTCAAGGAGAAGACTGATCAGAGATGCAGCCAAGAGGCCCATGATCACTCTGGATGAACTGCAGAGATCTACAGCTGAGGTGGGAGACTCAACAATCAGTCATATACTGCATAAATCTGGCCTTTATGGAAGAGTGGCAAGAAGAAAGCCATTTCTTAAAGATATCCATAAAAAGTCTTGTTTAAAGTTTGCCACAAACCACCTGGGAGACACACCAAACATGTGGAAGAAGGTGCTCTGGTCAGATGAAACCAAAATCGAACTTTTTGGCAACAATGCAAAACGTTATGTTTGGCATAAAAGCAACACAGCTCATCACCCGGAACACACCATCCCCACTGTCAAACATGGTGGTGGCAGCATCACGGTTTGGGCCTGCTTTTCTTCAGCAGGGACAGGGAAGATGGGAAGATGGATGGAGCCAAATACAGGACCATTCTGGAAGAAAACCTGATGGAGTCTGCAAAAGACCTGAGACTGGGACGGAGGTTTGTCTTCCAACAAGACAATGATCCAAAACATAAAGCAAAATCTACACTGGAATGGTTCACAAATAAACATATCCAGGTGTTAGAATGGCCAGGTCAAAGTCCAGACCTGAATCCAATCGAATCTCACTGGCCCATATGGTACCACCAAGCACAGACCCACCTACCCAGAGCCAACATAATAAGCCACCTGATCCCCCGTAGCCCGAGTCATTGGTGTCAACGTGCGCGCAATCAAAAATGGTGCAACATGGGAGGGCAGAGAACCGACCCATGTGTAAGGGTCGGGGACCGGATGGGGGGGCCCAGCAGCTGTACAGGTGCAAACAAGGTCACGACAGCGACCGCATCAGTTGTGCACAGAGTAGGGCTAGCGTGAGCGTGAAAGCTCCCCACTGTCCGTATGGGAGAACTCCCAGAGGACAATCACTCAGACAGAAGGTGAGTCAGCGAGAATCGGGAGTAAAGAGCACGGGGAAGACCAGGAGGCCGCCGTGCAGATTTCATGACAAGCCACTTTGCAAAGACACAGAGGAGGAGATGCTGTCGGGATGAGATAAACCGGCTGACACGTAGGCCTGTGAGATAGCCTCGCACTGCCAGTGAGAAAGGCGCCGCGCCGACAGGGGAAGCCCCTTGAACTATTCCCTGCAGTGCACAAACAGGTGCTGTGAACGGCGCCCGGCGGCCGTGCGAGCTACATCGCAGGAGAGCGCGCGCATCGGGCAGAGGAGGTGAGACATGGATTCATCCTCAGACCCATGGGGGGAGGAAAGAAGCCCGAGAGAGTAATCACCCACGAACAGAAGTAGCTGGTGATGCTCGTAGGCATGAAGGCTGGATTAGGGCGCAGGACAGCGGAGCTGCTGTCAACCTGGATCTGGAGACATGATGGAGCCACAGAGAGGGCAGCCAGATCGCTGACCCTCTTGGCCAACGTCATGGCGATGAGCAGAGCAATCTTGGCTGAAAGGAACCACAGGTCCACCTTCTTCAAGGGCTTGAAAGGGGCTTGGGTCAGGGCATGTAAAACTAGTGGCACCGAAGCCTTAGTGGCAGGATGATATGTAGGTATGTATGTATGTAGGTTTTCACCGTACTGAAAGCAAGGCCTCTGTCTGTGAGCAGCTGGATGAACAAAAGCAGCGGACAGGCTACAGGGTCCAACTCCTCAGTAAGAGGACTGAGTAGAAGTGGCTCTGGACCCCTAGATGGTGCACACCTAAACTCTCCAGATGCCGCCACTCAGCGGCTGGCCAAGGAGCGGATAACTCCTGATCGCGTCTCCCGCCTGAGAGAAGGCATCCCCTCTCCAGGGAAGTTTCCATGGCTGACCTGACAGCAACCGCTGGAGGAAGGGAAACAAGGACAAACAAGAGGAGCGAAGTGTCGGAATACTTTCCACACTATGAGAAGCTCCAACACATTTATGTGGAGAGGCATGTGAGCCCACCACAGACCGCCAGCCCATCAGGGAGGCTTCTGTGAAGACCACTGCAACGGCTCCAAGGTCAGAGAGCCAGAGAGTAACCGAACGGCAGGTGGTTGTACTGATACTGGACGCCCCGGAAAGACAAGTGAGAGAAGCGCAAGAACTTCCTGTGTGCTGGGATGATGGGAACGTGAAAATAGGCGTCCTTCAGGTCGATGGAGGTCAGCCAGTCCCCCTGGCGCACATACTCCAGCACCTGCTTTAACGTCAACATGCAAAAAAGTCTGTCCATAATCGCTGTGTTGAAACGTGACAGGTCCAATATGGGTCTCTCCCTCCCCCCCCGTTTTTTTCCTGCAGGAGTAGATCCCCTGGGCGTAGACAAAATTTTAGCAGTGCCGCACAGGCATGCGTAGGGGTAAACCCAATAGCAATGGCCTTAGGGGGCGAAGCCTACACGAAATAGAACTTGGCCTGAAGTGGTTATTCGCATGTGACAGCTTATGGTAGATGACTATTCAATTCACGGGAAACAGCTCTGGTGGACATTCCTGCAGTCAGCATGCCAATTGCACGCTCCCTCAAAACTTGCGACATCTGTGGCGTTGACATCTGTCAGCATCTTGATATTCCACACCTGTGAGGTGGATGGAATCTCGGCAAAGGAGAAGTGCTCACTAACACAGATTTTGACAGATTTGTGAACAATATTTCATAAAAATAAGACTTTTGTCTAAATAGAGAAAGTTTGAGTTCAGCTCATGATGAATGGGGGCAAAAACAAAAACGCTTGCCTGGATTAGAACCACCATGTCAATAGGCCAGCCTGGAGAAAAGCTTATGACACAGTTCAGTATGTTGCATTATTAGTAGTCCTATGCATTTTACTCTTACTCTTTACTATTTATAAGTGAGTCAAAAAATATTAAACAGTATGAGGAATATAGACAGATGGTGCTGATTTATTGGTTTGATTGCATTTTTTAAGGAAATGCTAACTACTGTATAAGAGAACAATGACGATGAAGTCCAAGAAGTGGACCTTGTACTCATAAAGGTGGAGGAGGACTACAGTTACATCACAGACCTCCAGAGTGCTATCCTCCTCCTCCAATGGTTGTCTGCTACTGAAGATGCCTAGAAGCAGAACTAGGAGACCTGATGATTCCAGGGGGTTCTGTCAGATGTCCCTGCCATCAACTGTATTGCCAGGTACGGCAAGGTGGACAACAAAAAGTAATTTGGTCGGTTTTGAAATGTGGTAATCATGTCAGAGAGGTTATTATAATACTAAATCATTTCCATAGCAGCGATACGATGCTACGTGAAAAGTCTGAACTGTCTTAATAATCAGTCAAGATACTTCTGGACACACCTTATCTGTGTTTCTGTAAATATTTCTTTTTTATTATGATAATGTCTATAAGTTATCTATTTGTGATATAGGTTGTATAGCAGTATAATTAACAATAAACAAGTGTTATACCACTTTTGGTTGTCATTATTTGATGGTTTTGCTGCAAGTGTGTAGAAAAGGAATTTATCATTTTTTGTTTAAAAAAGAATGAATATATTATCCAGAACAGGGAAAATATACTTTGTATTTATTCTACCATCCTGTGAATAAAATAAAAAGTAAGTACAGGTATTTATCCACACAGAGGATGAAATTATTTGTATAGCAGTTAGTGACATTGTATCTTAAACCCTGCTAGGGATAAAACCTTTTTATTGTCCTAGTGGATCAGGAGAATGGTAACAATGCTTTCAGACACAGCATCACAGCATCACAGTATCACGACTCTGTGAACAAGTGCTCCATATTGATACACTACAAACAGTCTGTTACTCGGTCCTGGGTCTGGAAGATTAGCCATTTGTGGTGCATGAAAACACAGTAGTCTGGATGTTGTCCACAGTCCTCAAAATGTGGCCTGTAAAGGAATATATAACTGCGCCCAAACTGGAAGACTGGTGCATTGTGACAATAAATGTACCTACATACCTACCTGCCAACAAGACCCTCCAAGAAATGTCAAAAAAGCCAAACAAAGCTGAGTTGACTCATTTGCTGAACCTGGAATTTGAGTCTTGAAGACCCTTCATCACCTCTGAGGTCTTAAAGGAGCAAGACAGACCAACAAAGATTCTAGAGGCTTACCCATGTTTCCGAGACCTGGATCATGTGAGTAATGTTGGTCCTATTCAGTCCACATTCAGCTCTTCCAAGGACTTATTTTAGCATGACATAATTGGCATAATGTTCATATACCTTAGACATTATAGATCTTTTTGAAGAAGTCAAAGTCCTTAGTCATCAGAATGTTTGACGTGGATTAGCAGTGAACATTATTTTTTTCCAGTGAGTTTTCTTTCTGTATCTGAATCTATTTTTCGGGTGCTGGATAAGCTGCATTGAGTCATCCAACCAACCAAATCCAGGTACATCTCTGAGATGAAGAGCAGATGGGAAACCTTCTATTAAAAGGTCCAGTTTTTTGGGGTAATGAAGAAAGCCATTAAGCCTCCTAAAACTTTGAATGGAGGTGAAGTAACAATACATTGACTTCTTCATTTTATATAATAATGTGTCATTATTTATGGTACCATCTTGTCGTATGCCTTTTCCATTAAACCATTGGAGCATGTCACTATGGAGGACCGATCCTGCCACAGGCAGAAATAAATACAGAAATAAATAAATGCTCAATAAATAAATAAGCATACACACAAAAAATAAAGTAAATAAATAAATGTAGGTAGTAATTAAATTATACAAGGAGACATAAATGTATATATTTTAATTAGTGCCTTTACTTATTCACCTTTGTTATAATTACCTTATTTATTTATTCTCCATTATAATCTTCAACTTTATTTATTAATTACTAATTTTTTTAATGTATTTATTTATGTGTGTGTTTTAATATTTTTGTCTGTTTTATTCTTCCTTTGTATTTATTTACCTTATTTATTTTCACCCATGGTATTTATTTCTGCCTGTCTTTTTTAAATTTTTGTATGCATTTCTGCCTCATTATGCAAATGAGGAGGGGCTGTGTCTCAAGGGGTCATCTTCTCTGCTATTGGTGGACCAGTCAGACAGGAGAGCTCCTACTCTGCCTGCAGACATCAACGATCTTGCCCCTCACACAGTCAGATGGCTTCCTTCAGTGCACTGAGGTGTTTAACAACTCTGAAGACAATACTACCAGCAATGTCTTCCTTCTCTTTTCACGTAGACGCTCCGACAGACAGTGCTTTCAGTTTGCTGCATGCATGGACACAGAACTGCGGTATAGGGAGAAGCACACGGTCAGCTGGCTGCAGCTAAATCTGGAGTGCACTCGTATTCAATTCTGTATGGTAAATTCAGTTTTAACGGAGCAGAGCGAGCTGACAGGCAGAGTTAGAGACTTTTTCTGTCCGTTTCTCTCTTTACAAAGACGCATGTTGCAGTCAGAGTCTTCTCTGAGATGCGAGCACCACATACAACACAATTTATCAAATTACACAACGGATATACAGTATGAAAATAAGATTGATTGGATTATACTCACAGGAAGTATAAAACCTGTTACATGCGTCTATTAAAAGTAAAGTAACACAAAAATGTCAGGGAAATTACTTTACTTAGATTTAAGTACTGCAGTTGTACATTTGAAATACCTTCCTACCTTTCTGATAGGAAGCCTTCTTGAGGTGGTATAAAACATTTCTTCTTATATTCTGATTTGAGTTGTGGACAACTATGACCACATGAATTAAAAAAATTAAACATTTCACTGCCCAAGTCAGCTATAACACAAGTCTTGTTCATCAGACTACATGCTGTACAGTATTTGACTACAGATTTTGTCCCAGGATTTATTATGCATTTCTTCTTCTTCGTTGCATGATTTAGAATAATAAGGTGAGAAATGGGTCTATTCTGAGTTCATCCGACACTGCAGCAGCTAATAAAGTCCATTTAATCCCAAAAACGCTTTTCTTTTAGGCAGGCTGGAGCAGAAAACAACTCACCTTTCTCAAGTTGTACAGTAATGTCACATGTGTATGAAGGTGGATCAAACAAGCTAATCTTAAATGTCAAAGTGGAGAGGAGCCTAGTAGGCCTATTTATTTTCATTCATTACACAATATGAATAAGCTATGCAGACAGTTGTAAAGAAAGAACATCTTTTTCTTCTGTTCTCTACTTGTTATAGTTACACAGTATTAGGGGTGTGGGCTGTATTAAAAGTATCCACTGTTCTCCCATGCTCTAACACACAGTAACGATGAAATGTGTGCTGTTCTCACATTCTTCCTCTGTATGTACACATAAACAACAAGGCAGGGAAATATAAAAGGAATTTATTTTATTGTTTGGGGGTTATTTGTTGCTCTCCTTCTTCTTTTCCTCTGATGAATATGGTTATGTTCTCCGCATGCCTCCTCCTGTGTTTTCTGTGTGAGACAGAAGTACAGTAACTAACGTTAGCCTTCATTAAATCATTTCGACTGGTTAAGTGCAGTAAAGTTAACTTTAAATTGACTTCACCACCACACATAAAACACAGCTTAATAGCAATCACATTTAACAGAAGCATAAAATTCTTCTTAATGGTAACTGTTAAGATTAGTTTATTTTTTAGTCACCACCACTAGCTTAAGATCTTTAGCCTATATGATGTTATCACTACATAAATTAGCCTAGCGGCTAACGGACTTTTACTCTCCTCATAGCTTAACAGATTACATGTATTATTTATAATACTCACCGCTGGGAAAGTCACTGCATCTCCCAACACAACACCACGTTTGAATTTTCACCCTGAATGGCGTTTTTGTTGAAACAGCAGCTGATAACAGCAGAGCAACGAGCTGCGCCGTGTGGGAGCATTTCCCATAAATACTCGAATAGGAGTGCACTCCAGATTTAGCTGCGGCTAACTGATGTGGCTCTCAGAAACAATAGCTCACTTTCTTGCAGTTCTGTGTACGGATAAGTCGCTAATTGAAAACTCTGTAGGTCAGAGTTTCCACATGAAAAGAGAAGGAAGAAATGGCTGGTAGTGTCTTCAGAGTTGTTAAACACCTGAGCGCACTGAAGGAAGCCATCTGACTGTGTGAGGGGCAAGATCGTTGATGTCTGCAGGCAGAGTAGGCCTAGAGCTCTCCTGTCTGACTGGTCCACCAATAGCAGAGAAGATGACCCCTTGAGACACAGCCCCTCCTCATTTGCATAATGAGGCAGAAATGCATACAGAAATGTAAAAAGGACAGGCAGAAATAAATACCATGGGTGAAAAGAAATAAGATAAAAAAATACAAAGGAAGAATAAAACAGACAAAAATATTAAAACACACACATAAATAAATACATTTAAAAAATTAGTAATTAATAAATAAAGTTGAAGATTATAATGGAGAATAAATAAATAAGGTAATTATAACAAAGGTGAATAAGTAAAGGCACTAATTAAAATATATACATTTATGTCTCCTTGTATAATTTAATTACTACCTACATTTATTTATTTACTTTATTTTTTTGTGTATTTAATTGGATGCTTATTTATTTATTGAGCATTTATTTATTTCTGTATTTATTTCTGCCTGTGTCAGGATCGGTCCTACATATGTCACAGCTGTGTTCCAAGCCATGCCACTGCTCTTCCCGTCCAGCACCATGCCACCTAAAAGCTGGGCTTAAGCATTGAGGCTCTTTTCCATGTCCTTATGGTGAGATTTACAGACTTACTGCAATATTTCATACTATATGTTCCAGTTATTCATGCATTCATTTTATGTCAGCTTTAGTTACTTGGAGATAAACTGTTATGCATGTTCAGTCAGGCAGACTGGGTCCAAGGTAAGCCCCCTTGAACTGTGGGCAGCCGTAAGAGCTTGCTCCACTGCAGGCCAGAGCCCAACCTGCAAAGAACTTCACGTGATTGGTAATCCTCTGTTTTGCAGCCCTGCTGCCCGTGTTACAGACTGTCTCCAGCTAACTGGGGAAAGTGGTATGCAATAATCCCCTTCACCCCATCCCTCCACATTTACCCCCCAGCACCGCAACAATACCCTACAGAATTGGATTAGAGGATGCATTTTGCAATACTCTCTACACCTACTTTCTTCATATTTAGCTTTTTTTAGTTCCTTCTCTGTTTTTTTCTTTGAAGACTGTTAGTGGAAAGACTGTTTACTTCAGTTCAGTGTAATTCTTGTTTCTTTTTTCTAACACCTCAGAAAATGGGGATTGATTCTGGAGTCAATATTTCAGAAGATGGAGGAAAAAGTGTCTTTACCCAACTGGAGCACAACATAGTGGCTGCATACCTTATCACTGCAGGTAACAAAGAGAAGACCACCGCCCACATTACAAATATATGATTTAATTCTGACTATGATGAATAATGTGAGCATTCTGTTGTTTCAATGTGATTTCTATGCTTTATGTTTTCGGTAGAACCTTGTAGTCAAGTAATGTAACTCCCAGGCGTCAATGGCATTTCAAAAAAACTTGCAATCAGTCATTGTTTAAACATACACTCAGTACATCTCACTATTAAGTGTCAAGTTTAAGTTAAGGTAATGCATTTATGATCATGGCAGATAGTGTTTAACATACCACCATGTCCTGTGTCCTGCCGGTGGATATAGGATTAGGCTACTAAAACGCTTGGTTTAGGGTTATGGGGTTATAGGGTTTTTGTGTTTGAAGTCACAGTTGACTTTTTTAATATTTAAAGGGGTAAAATATAGTTTTTAGCGGCCACTAGCGGTGAGGTTTTAAGATTGCAACCAGGCATGTGCTTGTACGCGTGCTTGCTTCATGAGTGAGCATAATCCAAAACAGAAGTGCTTTCATTCAAAAATCCCACAATTAACGCATTGGCATGCCGACTGTGGCTTTTCTCCAGACATGTTCAGGCAGATATATGCTGGCTCCGTACCTTTCAAACAGTACAGCTGGCATAAAGGCACAATACTCCAGAAAAAAAATAGGCAGTGACAGCGGCTGTAGACAGACAGGGAGACAGCTTCACATAACATGCTGAAAACTCAGGTGAACTCCCACTGCAACGTTACAGTAACATTTTTATTAGCTTGAGGTTGAACTTATCCATGCTCGTTAAATGATAATATTACATTTTCTGCATTTAGCTGTGATCCATCAGAGTTAGCTCGCCCGCTGCTTTTCAGTAACTAACTTTACTATCTGTGTATCTTTCACCTGATGCTCAGCAATGTGAGCACATCTAACTTACATGTATTGGATGATAATGAAACGGTTAGTGACCTGGACTGAATATTATAAATGAGATTGTTGCTACACTTTATAACAGTTAGACTGCAGTAAATTACTTTACTGTAACGTTAGTGGATGGCTTTTCCTCTGTGAAGTTGTTGCCTTTTTGTTGCAGTAGCCTATTTTATGTTATATGGCTCACGTTAGTTACAGCGACTGACAGGTAGAATCTATGTACCTGAGTATTGGTAAAACAACAATAAATCTAAATTGAACGTTACGAAGCAAACATCGGCAGGTCCAAGCTAATGTAACGTTGGCTGTCTGCCCTGCCCTGCATCACTATAGGCTAGTAAACAAATCGCTCCACATTTGCTTTTTACCGTTACATCCTTTCTTGCAGGCTAAATCAACACTTTGACATAATACCGGTGGTACACAGGATATTGATATGGTTTTGCGTTAGTTGGTGAAATAATGTGGAAAGCTTCACAACTTTGCACAGGATAATGATAGCAATTGCTTACTGGGAGCTAACGTGACACTCTCTGTAAAGGCCTTTTCACAAGGGAAGCGATTTACGCCTCTAATAATTCATTTTCAATGATAGGCGAGTGTGTAGGTAGGGAGGCACGGGCATTTTGAAAGGCAGAGCAACAAGCAGGCGCGTTCCTGTGAAACTGTTGCGGTTGTGCTCATCTCATGCACAAGCCCGGCCACTGCCGAAGTTGAGTTGCCTTGAAGTTTTTGTAAGCGACACGCAGCACAAATCACTGGTCGAGAGACAGATCCTAACTGTTCCAGAAATCTGTCACTGTTTACTAAATAGTTATCAGGACATCAACAGGAGGGAATTTGCATGGCAGAGGCTGGATGTATAAGGTAACGTTATGTATAATTTTAACTTGAGTTAAATAGGCTACAGCTGTATATCCCACAGAAGCCGTTGCCATGGTTACTATACATTCTTCCATTTACTTGGGGAGCGCTTGTCTTCCTGCCTGTGTAGTTGCTTGGCCCCGGACAGGGATAGTGTTGTTTCCCATCTGAAAAGTCCTTAACACAGCCTTTCTGATGTTCACTGTTTTCACCAACATCATCTAAATCTCGTTTAGTCTGATGGGCTTCAACACAAAAACCTTTATTGTTGTTTTGTATCCTTACGTGGAGTTTATGTTGGAATCTGTGTTGTACTGGGAGCCGGTTGTTTTGTGGTGTTAGTGGACTGCACGTCATTAACTGCGGTATTGTCACTAGCAGTCGGAGAGAGGCTCTGGAGCGCGTACAGGGCTACATCCTGATCCAGTGTGCTCACATAAGAAGCCGAATAGTGGCTCATGCTGGAAACTCAGCTAAACTCCCACTGCGACGTTACAGTAATATTTTTATCAGCTTGATGTTGAACTAATCCATGCTCGTTACATGATAAAGTTACAGTGACTGCATTTAGCCAAAGGGCTACATCATTAGCTCGCCTGCTGCTTTCAGTAACTGTCTTTACTATCTGTGTATCTGTCACCGGAGGCTCATCAATTTCAGCACCGCTACATGTTTTGGGTGATAATGAGACTGTTAGTGAGCTGGACTGAATATTATAACGAGATTGTGTCACACTTTATAGCAGTTAGACCGCAGTAAGTAAATTTACTGTAGTGTTAGTGGATGGCTCTTCCACTGGGTTGTATATTATGTGGGTCATGTTAGTTACAGCGACTGAGAGGTGGAGAAGCTGTGTACCAATAAAAGGCAATAAATAAGGTTGAAATAAAGAATAGGAATACTTGCCTTCAGAGTTATTAGCCAAACCCGCCAAGTAGATCATTTTAATGTCAGATTACAACCCCTTCACACACAGGCAATAAAAACAGGATTAATTTTAGTAGAAAAACTACATATAGCCCCTTTTAACATAACCATAAAAATGTTAGTTGCTATGAGTGGATATTGTAGGAAAACACAGGGCACTATGACACAAAACTATGTCTGCCAAGGAGTTGTTGTCAAATGTTGAGTATTCTACCCTGTGCTCTGTTTACCTTGGTTTCCTGGATTGTTCCCTAGTGGAGCTCAGAGGCATGTGGAGAGGAGCCAACATTGACTTTTACAGAGAGGCAGTTTAGTCACAGGTTTCTGCTAAGCCGTGGTTAGGTGACTCAGTTCCTATTTAGACCATAAACGTCCTCTACACACCAGCCCTTGCTTCTCGGCCTGCTAGCAACCAGCTAGTCGGCATCCACCAGTCTGCCTACCTGCCTGCCTACCTGCCTGTTCCCCCAGTCAGCCCGCTTGCTCTCCAGTGGCTAGCCACATGCCAGTTTCCCGGCCTGCTAGCACTCCAGCAGCTTACCAAAAGTAATTAATCCAGATCCCCGTATGGGCCACCACTCTGTAACAATTTACCTTACACCAAACAGCAAGGGAAAAGTACATCACGCAAAATATAAGGTAACGGGCCTGCTTATTTTGATCAAACAAACCCTACATAAGTCAGGTAAACATTCAAACTGCAACTGTATACACTTGACAAAATTGTACATTAACGAAATAAGTCCATATGATGGGTTTAACAGCGTATATTTAGAAATATATCAGGTTTAGACCCCGTTGGGCATCACGCACACAAGTATTTCTCGCTAGAGGCACGGCCGCACTCCGACACATCAAACAAACATTGCAAACATTATCACCATTTCCCACACACATTTACCCTTCAGAATTGGTGACTATTACAACTTGCCTGTTTCCCAGCCTGCTAGCCTCTTGCCTGATCCTCCACCTGCTACTCCTGTGGAAAGTAATTTAGAGCAGGAGAAAGACACTGAGACAATCACTCTCTTCGAATTCTTTGCCTGGAGATCCAAGGAATCCGAAGTGGCATGAGCTTCTAGCCTTGAGGTAGTTAGCCAGGAGGCTAGCTATCAAGCTGTCTCCAAGTCCACTCCACCTTCAATCAAAGGTTCTAGAAGGAGACGTGGAGCCTGGCCAACTCCTGCTCCAAGGTCTTCGTCGGTGGTCCGGCCGACTCCTGCTCCATGGTCTCTGATGGTGGTCGGGCCATCTCCTGCTCCAAGGTCTCTGTTGGTGGTTTGACCAGCTCACGGCCCCAGTGTTTGGACACTGGTCCACAACCCTGTAATCCAGTCACCAGTCCTCAGCCTTGCAACCTTCTTTGTGCTTCCCTGTTCTGCTGCTTTACTGCTGGACTTCAGCCCTCCAGAGAAGTTCCACCCTTATTGCTGGCCCCTTGCCCGGGTCTCGTCTTGGTCCTCCGTTTCCAGAGTGTCGTGGACCTCCCTGATGGCCCCCTGCTTGACCACCAGAGAGGTCTTTCATTCGCCGCCGGCCTCCTGCCAGGGACCTGGAGGGGTTCTACCCTTGCTCTCTGCCCCCTGGTCAACCCCCTCACCTGCTTGGCCTACTGGCCAATCCTCCAGCTGCCCACCTGACCTGCTCAGCCTGTCGATCTGATATGGACTCAGGGACTTTGAGTTTTCTGTACCTCTAAATTATTAGTTGTTATTTTTATTAAAATGTTTTTTCACATGCAGTTTTAGTTTAGTTTTACTAAAAAATGTGAATTTAGTTTAGTTTTAGTAAACTATAATCACCTTGCTAACTTGCTCTCCAAGATGGTGCTGAGTTAGGTTAGGTGCGCTTGTTTGTTTTTTTTGTGTGTGTTAATTCAGTTTTCAGCTGTGATTCCTGGAGCTCTTTCACCAGGGAGGAGCTCATGAACATCAGGGGAACAATTCCAACAGATTTAATTCCCACTTTTCTCGCGTCATCAGTGGAATTATTGGACATTTTGGTGAAGGGTTCTTTCGCTGTCGTTCGCGCTTTGAAACGCCGCAGGAGAGGAAAAAGAGCAGGGTTGCTCGTGCTTCTTCGTCGCAACAAACTGGACGAACTTCATCTTCTGGTGGGGAAAAACAGAGACTTTTATTCATCTTCTGTTCTGTGCTTCACGGAGACGTGGCTGTGTGAACTGATACCGGACTCCGCGCTGCAGCTGTCAGGCTTCCAACTGTAGAGAGCGGACAACGACACAGAACTCTCTGGCAAAACAAAAGGTGGAGGTGTCCGTTTTTATATTAACAATGGCTGGTGTAGTGATGCAACACAACAGTTAGCAGTGCCTATCACGCCGTCACATGCGCTCCACTGGGACACTCTGATCACATGATGGTCCATCTGATTCCTGCTTACAGGCAAAAACTAAAGCTCTGTAAACCTGTAGTGAGGACATCAAAGAAGTGGACTAGTGAAGCTATTGAGGATCTTCCAGTTTGTTTGGACTGCACTGACTGGGACGTTTTCAAGAAGGCTACCAACAATCTGGATGAGTTTACAGAGGCTGTGACGCCCTACATTAGCTTCTGTGAGGACACATGTATACCAACACGCACCAGGATGAGTTATAACAATGACAAACCCTGGATTTCAGCTAAACTCAGACAGCTAAGGTTGGAAAAGGAGGAGGCATTTAGGAGTGTTGACAGGGCCAGGTGCAGGGCGTTAAAGTACAGGTTTAGCAAGGAGGTGCGAGAAGCTAAACGACTGTACTCAGAGAGACTAAAGAACCAGTTCTCTGCAAACGACAACGGTCTTTTCAGGAGACAGAAACCCCACAAGACAGCTGGGCCGGACTCTGTCTCCCCATCCATCCTGAAGCACTGTGCTGATCAGCTGTCTCCGGTGTTCACACTTTGGCTCAAAAAAAGGAATAGAGCACATGACTTCTGTTCTTGATTTATAAATTGACTGACATTCACAGACCCTTTTCAAAAAGGAATAACGATAAAATGAATCGCCAAAAATGAAAAATGGGCCGTTTTGATTGGTTTTTCGTTTTTTATTCTGACACCAATCCACCAGTCACTAGTGACTTTGTTTGTGAGGCCACAGAAATGTTACAAGGCTTTCATCAAGTTGGAGTTTTCATATGATAAGTATAATCCTCACTCCAGCCCTGCTCACTCACTCTGTTTGGTTTCATTGCAGTCTGCTCTTTAGCATTCAGAGGTTCCACTGCAGACGACAAGGTGCCTCTGTGCATCAGTCGTTTCGAACACAGCCTCCAGTCTTTGGGCCATGCCCCCTTATTTGCATACACTCCGCAATCCTAAATGTCCAAATGCCTAATCCTAAATACCAAATGCCCAATCCTAAATGGCCAAATGCATTTTTGATTTAGATCTACAGTTTTAGACTTTTAATTTTAACTCTTCCAATCTGATTGAATCTCTCGGAGCCCATCAAGTTTGTGGTAAGAGTGGGTTTATTCCACATCTGCATTTATGACAAAGGACAGTAGTGTAGAATCGTCATCTCATGTGGACAAACAGCGCATGCTCTGTCTGGAAAGACAGCATCAAGTTAAAGTTAGCTAGCTATACTGGAGAGATTTTCTACTGGCTATAAAACACATAAACGATTGTCATAAAAACATGGTGAGATTAATCAACGACACATAATATTCAGCCATAGAAATCTAGCTTAACTTTTACATGCTTTTCAAGTAAGTTAGCATTGTTTAGTCTACGGACACGTTACCTAGAGCCTAGTTCACACTACACGATTTTTAGCCCGATTTGTCCCAATTTAGCCCGACCATCAGGCTGTGATCAGGAGTAAATAAGCGGTTGATCGGCGGTCGCCAGTTGTTATGTGTGAACTACACAACGAGGCAGCTGGCAGAACAGGCAGCTATGTTTTGACTGCCAAACACTTTTTTACTCACCTCCAGCTCTCTCTGTGACACAGACAATCATATTCAACCCATATTCTTTGTCTTTACAATTTCTATCTTTATAATAACAACAGCTGTTTCTTGTGTAGGTTTGTGTCATTCCCCGTTTCACATTTCACATGTGTTTTCATGACAAAATGTCGCTGTCAGCTCCTGTAGTGTGTGACCCCCTGTCACCGATCAGTCACGTAGTGTGAACGCCACAGCAACTTCAGACCCGTCACAAGACGGCAAGTTGTGTAGTGGGAACAGCACGGCCATTGGCCAATGCTGAAAGTCATGTAGTCTACTCGAGCCTTAAGGGAAAATACTCCGTTGCTTTGAGGATTAATAATCCGTAATCCTTAATCGTACCTGCAGAGTTTGCTGTAAGTACGATTTTATAACAGCAGGTGGCATAGTAGTTTACTTTGTTCCTATGAGTCTAAAAACTTGATTTGACTGACATTTTTTCATTACAAGCACCAGTTTTTCCTTCTCTGTTAGAATTCCATCCATCTTGTACTGATCATGGCGTGCTTTCTGAATAAATCTGAATGTTATAGCCTTGCTTGCATCAGAGAGCTCTTGTTTGTCTACATTCCCTAAATTAACCAGATCACAGCATTTGATTCGTCATAGGAGGAAGTAGAGATAATGACATTAATGAGGGCTCTGTCCCAACAATTATCACAATGTAATGCAGCAAATATTAATAAATATTATTAGTGACACCTGTGTTTGACAAGTCTGCTGTTCCACAAATGAATTTCACAATTCATCTAATTCTACCCCACCCCCCACTCATGTGCCCCATATGTGGCAACTGTTGTATAATCAATGTTTTAATATACAACATGTGTATGTACCAATATCAACAATAACTCTAAAAATCACCACCAAGAGGCTCATCAGAAGAAGTTAATGTTTGTATTCTACTTCTTGTAGATGAGAGTGTTATGAAGCATCAGAGGAAATGCACCTTTATTTAGCCCTCAGTCATTGTGGCTTCTGTTTAGAAGGAATACAGGATCAGATGTTGCAGGTTGGACTTTTACCTCCCACATTGTGACATTGTATGTTTTGTCATCTTTCTCTTCTTAGGTGTCATTAGTTTAACGAGTAATATCGTGGTGCTGCTAATGTTTGTGAAGTTTAAGGAGCTCCGCACTGCCACAAACTTCATTATAATCAACCTGGCCTTTACTGACATAGGAGTGGCTGGTATCGGCTATCCTATGTCAGCTGCCTCGGACATCCATGGCAGCTGGAAATTTGGCTCCACTGGTTGTCAGGTAGGTAGAATGTAAGCGCCTTTTTACACACGTTATGTTGTTACTGGAATAACCTACATCTACACTGAAAGGTCATGTAAAGGCCACCCAATTAAATGTTGAGACGAGGGAGGGTGTATGTTCTGTACGTTTGTGTGTGTGTTATGGTGGTGGTGGGGGAGAAGGGGCACTATACATCTTCAATCATTTTAAATATATGCTGTATTCTCAGAATTGTATTCAACGACTCACCATGGTCCCACCATGCACTTCCACTGCACAATACCTAGGTAATGTTTGCAGACTGGTTTACTTGGTTTACTATTTTAAATCACTGAGATTTAAACAAAAAAGATTCCATTCCAAATCCCCCCCAAAACAAAGATCAGTTGACAGAACATACACTGCACAACAAGGCTGTATAAGGTGAGAACTGAACCTGAACCACATTGTCATGAGGTTGGTTTTAGCCCCCTCCTTTGCTCGCCCTCGGTAAAATACTTGTTTGAAAGAATGTATTCACCTTTTCTGAGTTGGCCATGAGACTAAACCTGTGAGCAGGCTGACACGTTTGCTTTAGCTGTTGCACTGCAGCAGGCCACGTGTTTGGATTCTTATGGCAGATTATGTTTTTTTTTATCAGTCTTTGTTGCTGTACAGTGAAACTGAGCCATGTGATGCTAATCTGCAATGAGAAGCAGAGCTAGGAAACCCAGAGCCAAATGTTTTTACCGGGCAGTGGAGGTTTCCCACACAAAACCTCCAGTGTACCCTTGCAATAACAATTAATTTGTCTAAAATGTTAACAAACTCTCCTGCGTTTCAGAGGCAAGCATACGTATGGCACCAAAGGTGTCTCTTTCAGGAAAAGTTCACATAAAAATACAATTTCATCTATTCAGTGTGTTTAAATCCCAAACTTTTTCAGCTCAACACCCATAAGAGAAATCTGTTGTCTCACTGGGAGCCAAATTTATATAAATACATCATGAATTGCTGTAACATCTACATTTATAAACTACAGATAAAGAACATAAACCATGAACTTAAAGTGTATATTAATTTATTTCTATATAAAAGTAAACAAAAAACTACAATGGTCTATTCTCCCTTTCTCAACTCTCATTTTCTTATCCCCTCTCATCGTCCCTCAGCATCAACACCAACATGTCTTTTTTTAATGATGTTGACATGAATTTAATGAGAGGTATGTGGCTGGTTAAAGTTTTCAACCAGCTGATCTATATTCTGGGCTCCGTTTTGAAAGTGCCATTCTGAGGTGGTGCGGAGCATTTAGTCTGTTTCTGTATTGGTTTTTCAGGTATGCTAGACTTGAAAAGCCAGTTTCACACAAGTTTGTGGTTCGAAATTGAATCAACACATCTTGAAGAATTCTTTGCAAAGAAAAAATAACACTTTAGTTTGGACATCATAGGATCGACAGTGACAGATGGCAGACTACAGGGCATACAAATTCTGTATTTATGTGAAGAGCAGATCAGGTTAAGGAGAAGGGAGAGTGAAAACCTCACCCAGCATCTGAGCTGAACAGATTAGTGAGGCAAAAATGAATGCTCATTCACATATGTACACATTGTAACATTATTATGCATTTTACTCTGCCATTGACCCATTTTAGGTCCTGAACCTAAGTTTCGGAAACATGGCACTAGAAGATTGTTGGATGTGTTTATCCCCCTGACAGCTGTTGGTTAGCCATTTTAACATTTATTCCTTAAAACTATCTAGTAGCTATTTCAAAGCTACTAGTACTTATTTATTAGTTACTAGTAACTATTTCTGTTTTGCTAGTAACAATGAATTAGATACTAGTACTTTTTTGTTACTAGTGACTATTCCATTAGTAACTATTTTTTAGTAACTAGTAACAATTTTTTTGTTAACTAATTGCACTTATAGGGCTCTGCAGTTCTAATATCACATTTTTATTAGTCACTAGTAACTATTTCAAAAGATACTATTAACATTTTCATTCTTACTAGTTCATTTTCTTTGGTTACATCATTTATTAATGGCTAGTAAAATATGGAAAGCTGTTTTAACATTTATTCTTTAAAACTTACTAGTCGCTATTTAAAAGCTACTAGTAACTCTACCATTAGGTACTAGTAATTATTCCCGTTTTACTTAGAACAATTGATTAGATCCTACTTAATTTTAGAAACTAGCTAACTACTAAAAGTTAAGTACTATTATCGGATCAGTTACAAGTAAAACAGTAATAGTTACTTGTAACTATCCTTTTATCCCCCTATTTTAGGGAAGCCACCCTAACATAGCCTTAAGCCCCCCAAATAACAATCTGGTTGTTTCCTCAGCTTCATAATTTAAATCCTTGCTGTGGTCCGGCACTAGGACCCTGAGGGAGGCTGGCTTTCATCGCTGCTCTGCCGAGATGTCAAGCAACTACACAGAAAGAGACACACACACAGCCACACACACACATGGAGAAGGCCAGAAGGCTGATTGATTTAAGGTAGTGAGTGATACCCAGTCAAACTGTAAGGTGTTGTTAGTGACTGTTACTTGCTGAACTTTAGCTACGTTTACTTGAGGTAAAGGAAAGGGGATATTTTAGTTGGCTATGGAAAACACTAGTGTTGATAATGTGAACGCCATTAATATTACCCATCTCTAGTAGCCTATTTCAAAACAATATCAGTCCACATAGAATGTTGTTGTCAGTGAAAAGTAAATGTTCTAGTGTTCCTGTTAATGCTGTTGTATATCCTTGGATTCATTGACCAGATGGATATTGAAGATATTTTAGGAGAGAGAGAGAGAAGCGGGAGATTGGCAGGGCAGCTGATTCTGAGGTCAGTAGTGGTCTATGGGTCTAAGGAAATGTGGGCTGGTTGTTTTCTTTCTTTGTTGGCAGGTCTGAACATCAAGGCAAAGCCTAAACTAGACTAAACTAGACATGCGAACTAGGTTGATTGGTGAACCTAAATTGTCCTTAGGTGTGAGTGTGACTGTTTTTTTTGTCTATGTCCATGCCCTGCGATGGATTGGCGACCTGTCCAGGGTGTACCCCGCCTTTCGCCTGATGTCAGCTGGGATTGGCTCTAGCCCCCCTGTACGCAGTATAAGTGCTTGACGATGGATGGATGGATATTGCCTAAATGGCTAGGCTGTACATGAGCATATACACACAGGAAAATATAATAAAATGAAAGCATACATACTACATGTATCGATACATATAGTAATCATTACTCCAAATCTTTTATTCCTTCCACGATTAGGTTATTAAATTCGGACAGTAGCCACTATAAATAGGATCCTTATCAACAGCTTACATATGTATGCTTGTATGCAAGCCAAACTACAGAGCAAAATCTCTCACTCAGAATCAACCAATCCACAGTGCAGTAACAGTAATTAATGTAATTAACTAGCATTCTTTAGACCTGCAACTTATCTAATCTAACTTATCTAAGGGGAATTAGA
Organism: Micropterus salmoides; assembly: GCF_014851395.1. NCBI lineage: Eukaryota > Metazoa > Chordata > Actinopteri > Centrarchiformes > Centrarchidae > Micropterus > Micropterus salmoides. The sequence continues at coordinate 32,050,938 of NW_024041039.1, forward strand.
CATGGTTTTACTTTATCACACATTTACATGAGCAGAACATGAACTCAGTCTGGCCTAAGTGAATTCCCTCTATGCAGCGTTGATGTGTCTAAAAGCTAACATTATATGGTGGTCAGAACCATTGTATGTGGGTAGGACAAGACCCACCCACTTTTTAAGACCAATGATATTGGATCCACTCACTTTTACTGTCTGTAATTCAGCACTTCTGTTTTTCACTTGTCAGAGTGTTGGCAATGAAATCCATTCCACTTGAGGAATGCACTAATAAATTAAACTATTAAACTAAAAATTAAACTTTTTACAGCCGTCACTTTCACACTGCTGCTTCTTCAAATATTTTCTACTCAGCTCATTTAGAATCCATATAAGTTAAACTCCATTCCTTGTTTTCACTGCGTGTGCTTGCTGCACTGCCGTGACACAGCGAGGTAAACAAAGTATTTTAGGATACCAGCTGCTCAGATGTGTCTTTGTGCTCACATACTGCCACTAAAAAAAACACTTTTTCATCATTTGTTCACCTGATGCTTTTAAAGGGATCATGTAGTATTTGTTGCAGCATTATATTACAGTTGCACTTACGCTATGTTGTTATAACATTTTTGCTAGGCTAGCTAGCTACAGTTATGTAAACATTAATAAACCAGAGTTAGCAGCTCTTTGAATCCCAGTCAATGAGAGAAGCTAGCTGTGGTACCAGTGCCAAATCTGAGGCACAAGGATGATATTAAATGAAAAAGTTGATCTACAGGAGAAACATATCTGAAAGCAACACGGAATGACTGAGAGCTGCACTGACTTAGGTTCTGTTGAGTTTTAGATTTCACCTGCCACCTGAATTTTGTTTCCCTTTGCATAAATAAAAACTTTTCCACCAAAAGTTGATGCAGGAAAGAGAGAAATTGGTGCAGTGTTTAATGTTCAAAATTTTCTGGAGGGGGGACTCCCAGACCCTCCTGAACTAACAGATTTCAGGATTCATGAGAGAGACTCTATTGTCATTGCATACAAAATACAACAAAATGCAGTTTAGAACAAAACATTGAACTTAGCAGCTTTAAAATAGCATATAAGCAATAATGATTTCTGTAAAACAGTGTTTAAAAACATCACATTTTGTTCTTTTGAGATATATATATATATATATGTATATATATACAGTTGAGGCCAAAATTATTAGCCCCCCTTATGAAATTATACAAAACTCTTGATTTCTCCATGGAATTGAACATTAACAACAAGTGTTTATAGTGTATTTGTTTCCAACATAACAAAGACTACATGTCCACTAAGTTTCATTAGGATATGTTATTGATGCATTGAGTTGAAACAAGGACAAAAATGAGACGTCAAAAGTCAATAGTGTACCCTTTCTGAGCCACAACTGACAACCTCTCACGGTGCTTTCAGACCAACCGCGAATTTTCGCCTCGTGACGCTTTCCTTGTGTGAGTACATTCGCTGCAAGTGTTCACACACAACGCGAGAAGGCAATTTGAAGACGATAATGTGAATAAACACAACTTGCCATTACTACAACTGTATGAACCCAAAGTAAACATTTTGCTGTGATTAAATAACAATAAACGGATAAACTGATGCCGAAATAACTACAACATGATTTTGCAGATTTGCAGCAGATTTGTTAAACATATGAATTCACGCTTTGTCAGGTCTGTCAGCAAGACAGCAGGACAACAACTTCTAAAATGTTTGTTTTCTGGATGGAGTTTGGATCGATCAGGGCTATGCTATGCTAACTTGGTCACAGTAAAGTACAATGATAGCTGGAATAAAGTTACAGACACATGTTTTCTGAACTCACCAGGTAGTTCAACCTCCTCAAACAAAACAAAAGATGCAAAGATTTTGCAAGCACAAGATACGCATACTCTGGGGGCAAAGCCCCCCCTCGTCTTTCAATCCTAGTGACGTCCCTGCTAGTAACTTATAAATAAGTATTAGTAGCTTTTAAATAGCGACTAGTAGGTTTTAAGGAATAAATGTTAAAACAGCCTGCCATAGTTGGTTTCACGTTAGTCCAAACGCTGTGAAATCAGTGATCAGAAATCTGAGACTGAGTCAGTGTGTATCATTTTGATATATTTTGTGTTTCCAAACTGATTTTCACTTCCATTTGAATTTGTATGCAACAATATTTTGCCAAAAATATAAGCAAATATGAAAACTTTGATGGACAACGATTTCAAATCTTTACAAGTTTATTTGTTACACCATAGTTAAATTTAGAGCTGAAACAAGTAGTCCATTGACAAGAATAATGATGTGCAACTATTGAGATCGATTCATATTTCCAGTCATTTTTCAAAAATGTTAAACATTTCCTGGTTCTAGCTTCTCATATGTGAAAACTTTTGATCAGAGACAACAACAAATGTCACTTTCGGCTGTGGTAAATTTGGATGGGCATTTTTTTTAAGTTAACATTTCTGTTTTTGTTTGTCTCCAGATCTATGCAGCTCTCAACATCTTCTTTGGCATGGCCAGCATCGGCCTGCTGACAGTGGTGGCCATCGACCGCTACCTCACCATCTGCAGACCGGACATAGGTATGTATTTACTGCTCCTCTTCTCTCCATGTAAGGGCATCTTTTCCACTGGGGAGGGAAGGGAGGATTTCCCCCTCACTTTTCAAAATCCTATTTTTCACTTGTGTCTTTATAGTCTTCTGTCCAGAGGACTGTGGTATGATGTCAGTCGCTCAAAGCTTACTACACCCTCCAGAGATCTCTTCTGTCTTATTTATTTTCTTTGTTATAATTTATTTCCTTGATAACAAATAAAGTTACCAATTTTACTAATTAAGTTACCAGTAAGTAATTTTATTCTCCCATTTTAAAAACTTGAACTCGTCAGTTGCTGAAAGACACTAAACACATAATATATTATGAATAACAGAATTATCCACTTTTTATATGATGCCTAAGTAGTAGACTGTAAATGTAATTTATGCCAATCATGTTACATCTGTTATTATTGATAAAACACTTACATCTTTCCCTATATACGGTATATGCATACATATAACAGAAAATTAGAAAGTCAATAAAAAATAAAATCAATACATGTCAGTATTAATGCATTGTCCATATTCTTGAGATCACAGGAATGTGAAAGAGTGAAAAGGGAGGGGTGTAGGAACAGCCCAGACCAGACACACATCACACCAATGTAGTGTAAAAGCGCTTTGAGTGGTCGAAAAGACTAGAAAGGCGCCATACAAGTACAGAGCATTTACATTTACCAATCTTCTCTCTGTATTAGTGGACATGTGCAAGTAGTTCTGGTTAATTCAGTTCATATGTCAAAATCACCATGTGGAAATAAAACTTCACATTCTTCACATAATATTAATTAATGTACATTTCACTCTGAATTACAAAGTTTGTATCTGTTTATTGTTCCCTGTGTGGGTTACTGAAGTCCAGATATCCTCCTGAGGGTGGATTAGTGAGCGTCATTTGGTTCGTTGTCACATATCTTTTATGTCCTCTTACTGCTCAGCTACCATATTCCAGACTATGGAAGTGCTGATAAAAATGTTGACATGCTTGTCAGAAATGTCAAAAATGTAATCTATATTTGATGTAAAAAGATGTTTGAATTGAACATCATTCAAAGATAAGACGTTAAACCACAGTGATCTTTGTTTCACTCAAAAACAACACCAGGAAACTAAAAATGATTTCAAGTGAGGTTAGTGCATTAAAATACAGAGATTCCATGTGACTTGACCTGTTCACACAGTCATAGAAAGATCAAAACCGTAGTCACATATGAGCAAACAATTCAGATTTGGGTCACTTTGGCCTGCAGTGTGAATGTAGCCTTAGACTAAGACACAAAACTCAAGACAACATACAACATTAAAACTGTAGAGATTTAAAACTTATCTGCCCCAGGTCTGGTGACAAGACCCCCCCATGGGGGAGCGGACTTGGAATCTCCCATAGAACCGGGAAGCACCCACAGACACACAGAGCCTTTCTGCCATCTTTATTGCTGGCAACACTAAAAGTTGCGAACAGGACCCTCCTGCCATGTGCCAAAACCGTAGCCACGGGGTGATCCTCCCCACCCCCTAACACAGGTGAGAGTAATCAGTCATCATTCTTCCCTTCAAGTGTCCGCAAGGAGATGGAGACTTTCCCCAAAGTTATTCATTACAATATGTGTGAGGTAGGTCTTCTTGCTGCCACTAGCCTAAATGTTACAGCTGTAGATTTCCACACCTGAAACAACACCTGCCTGCGGGTTCCCTAGCTGCTGCTGCTGAACTACTTTCTGTGGATGGCAGCTGAGGTTTACTCCTCTGAAAAACGTAATGTCCATAGTTCAAAAGCTAGTTAGCTAGGTGGGTCTTTGTGTCATCCAGCACTGCAGCAGCCCATAACAGGCATGTTGGAGTGCACAACTATGGTAAAACAAGAAAAGGTAAATAAAACTTCTAAAGTGCACAACTATGGAAGCCTTTTGTCATTCGAGGATGAAAAATGAACCTAATACTAACATATAACAATGACAATAATTTGTAATAATGTCACATAAATTGTATATAAAGGTCGATCAAACATAGTTATTCTTAAATGTTAAATGAGGTACAAAGGAACATGTAA
>NW_024041039.1:32813077-32905091 GCF_014851395.1 Micropterus salmoides
CTTGTGCTGCCATGTTTAGTGCTTCTGTGCTGTCCTTCAGTCCAGCCTTTTCCATCCATGTAGTGGAGGTGACTGATAGTTGTTCCACTTTGGAACCGGTTCAGGCCTATGCAGAACAGCAGCGGGGATAGTGCATCACCTTGGTATATGCCGCACTTGATGGTGACTTGTGCAATTGGCTTTGAGTTGGTTTCCAGACTTGTTTTCCACAGCCCCATTGAGTTCTTGATTAAGGCTATTAGTGTCCTGTTGATCTTGTACATTTCCAAGCATTCCAGTATCCATGTATGTGGCATTGAGTCGTAGGCTTTCTTGTAGTCAATCCAGGTGGTGCACAGATTGGTCTGCCTGGTCTTGCAGTCTTGATTGACTGCTCTATCAACCAGTAGCTGGTGCTTGGCTCCCCTGGTATTACTACCCATTCCCTTCTGGGCCCTGTCCATGTATTGAGCCATGTGCCCACTCATCTTAGCCGCTATGATGCCTGACAGGAGCTTCCAGTACTGTTCATTCTCAGCCCTGGGTGGATCTGATCTTGTGTTATTACCCTGCCACTGAAAGTACACTTTGGATGGTTCGGTGGAGAGCAAGTTCTTAATGGTCAGGCACCATCTTATCTTAAAGAGCTCATAGTACCTTACTACCCCACCAGAGCACTGCGCTCCCAGAATGCAGGGTTACTTGTGGTTCCTAGAGTCTCCAGAAGTAGAATGGGAGCCAGAGTGTTCAGCTATCAAGCTCCTCTCCTGTGGAACCAGGTTCCAGTTTGGGTTCAGGAGGCAGACACCATCTCCACATTTAAGAGTAGGCTTAAGACTTTCCTCTTTCATAAAGCTTATAGTTAGGGCTGGCTCAGGTGAGTCCTGAACCATCCCTTAGTTATGCTGCTATAGGCCTAGACTGCCGGGGGATTTCCTATGATGCACTGAGCTCCTCTCTCCTCTACTTTCTCTCCCTCTGTATGCAACCTCATCCCATTATTGCATGTTACTAACACAACTTCTCCCCTTTCCGGTAGTCTTGTGCTTTCTCATCCCTCTCCTCTCTCCTCCTATCACTTCCTGCAGGTTTTCTGGCTCTGGAGCTGTGGAGTCTGGATCTGTGGTTGCGGGTCACCTACTGCCCCGTGTTCCTGCTCGGCACCCTCTGCTGCAACGACTATTGTTACTAGTCCTATTGTTATTATTGTTATTATAATCATTAACATTACGACTGTTACCATTAACACTACTATAAATATCTGTACCATTTTTCATTTAGTCTATAGCAACATCACCTTTACTGTCTGTACCTCTGTGTGTATATTGTGTAGGCTGCCTCCCTCCCCTCTCTCTCTCTCCTTCCATCCCTGTCTTTTTCTCTCTGTTCCTCTCCTGCCCTCTTCCTCTCCCTCTTTCTCTCTCTCTCTCCTTCACCCCAACCGGTCGAGGCAGATGGCCGCCCACCCTGAGCCATGGTTCTGCTCGAGGTTTCTGCCTCTTAAAAGGAAGTTTTTCCTTGCCTCTGTCGCCTAGTGCTGCTCTTGGTGGGAACTGTTGGGCTTCTGTAAATAGCATCACAGAGTATGGTCTAGACCTGCTCTTTTATGAAAAGCACTGTGAGATAACTGTTGTTGTGATTTGGCGCTATATAAATAAAATTGAATTGAAATTGGCAATCTTGGTCGTTGTACTTGGGGGTCCAGCTTGGTTATGATCTTCAAACGTAGGCCAGTCGCCCTTACGTTGAGTGATTCTGTACCGTAAGGGCTTGCTGTTATTGGGGCTTGGGACCCAATCTCTGAGTGTGGGGATGATGATAACATCTCCCCGCTGACCTGTCGTCCTGGCTCCCCCTTGCTGTAGCATATTTGTCATCAATCTCTAGTTGTCATAGGAGCTGCCATTTGTGGATGTTAGAACACTGAGCTAGAAGTTGTTTCTTTGTCAGTTTTGAAGCATCCAGATGTCCCACAGTCTCTGCATATAACCCCTCTCACTGGGATTGCTTGTATAGTAGCAGTGCATCAGATTCATATTTTCTGCTCTAGTCCATGAATGTCTTGTTCCAGTAGCCCATTTGTCATCAGGTTGCCCTGGTTCCCTAGCACCTGACGCAGACCATGTTAAGCTGGGCGATGTCTGAGCCGGTATGGCTCTTTCTTTCGCTCATGCCTGAGGTAGGCTGGTAGCATTAAGGACCTTGCCTAAGGGTCAACCTGGATACCCTCCGCCCTGCCCGGGAATAGGGGGGGGGGGGAGAGAGAGCTTGATACACACACACACAATTACATTCACATAATTAATTGAATATTTCACCTCGATTACGATTATTGAATGATTATGGTTTATTTTGTTTTGTTTGCTCACATATTTCACTGACAAGGTTTGTACTGTAATGTAATAAATGTATAACTATTAAAGCTTGGGTTAATTTACTCAGATTTCAAAAATCCATTGGGCTATCTCGGTGTTAATTAATACTAATAATTAATGTTGACGTGCACATTACATGATTCCCCTATATTCAGCACATCGCTGCTGCTGAATTAGGACTGCTGCTACTAAACTTTCACTCTATTATTTAATATCAATGCGAAATAAATGATTTTCACCCGCATACTATGTGAGCACGGTAAATCACGCTTTGCGAGCTTCCTCTCTTCCTTCATCAAAGGACATCTACATGACAGGTGTTATAAGAGCAGCAGAGGTCTTTTAACTGCAGTGCAATGGGTTTGCGTAGCGAGTGAGAAAATGAGCGAATGAAAGAGAGAGCGGCAGAAAGTGACTCGAGTGAGTAATAAGTCAGTCTGTCTGTTGTTTTAACAACTGCTAGAAAGCAAGTTAGCGCTAGCTAACATCTCCCAGTGCATCAGACTCCAGTCTGTAAGCTGAGCAGGACTGGATGGGGCAGAGTCACGTGATACAAGCAGTAGGATGTTTCAAGGAAAAAGTACATGAACACACGCACATTATTACCAGGATTAAATAAACAAAATAACCGACATGGGGAAATCAGAGGCCCTGAATTTCGGTTTCGATTACTTTTCAATTAATTATCCAGCCCTACTGTATATACATTTATAAATGCTGTAAACTTGCACTACTACTATGCAACATGACTGTTATTGGCAGAAATAGTTACAACTAGGCTAACTTTTTTTGACAGCTACTATATGCATCAGAACAGCCACTATGGCAACCTACATTGCTTTGAGCCAACCAAGTCCACAACTTATAATTAAGTGGTTAGCACTTGCAACATGAGGGCAGTAGCGGGCAACAGACCAAGTAAACAATATCCAGGGATCTGGATAAACAAGAGGAAGAGAGGTAAAATGAAATGCAGGACCTTAACAACAGCTTTAGACCCGTCAACTTTTCTGAAACAGCCTAACAACAGTGTTACTATCCCTCAGACACCAACCTTGCTTCCACCGTTGGCTGTCAGTAGGTGGTCATTGGGACATAGGAGCTTGCAGGAGTAGGCGATGTTGATGGCTGTCTCCATTTTGTCTCCAGTGAGGACCCAGACTTTGATCCCAGCCCTCTGAAGAGCTTCAATTGTCTCAGGGACCTCCTCCTGAAGTCTGTCTACAATCCCTGTGGTACCTGAACACACACAGATATAGAGACCAAAGCACTTTAAGTACTTCTGCTCCCAGCTCTGATATATGACTGGTCCATGTGTTTGCTGCAGTGAGCGGCACTCCTACCCAGCAAGGTGAGGTTGGTCTCCAGTCTCTGAGCTGACTCCAGCAGCAGCTCCTCTCTGTTCTCTATGCTGCTCTCTGCCAGCCGCTGTCCCCTCAGCCACTTCTCATACTCATTTTCTCCCAGAACCTGCTCCAGACACAAAACACACAGTCACTGAATAACACACATCTTACATACAGGAGGGATTCTCTCCTGAACAGACACTAGTGATCTGTAGGAAGAGTTGAGCAGTGAATGGAACAGAGTATGTGAGTGGGCACTCCTCACATAGCTGTGCTCACCGTGGGCGTGTCCAGTGGGCTCCATAGTGCCCCCAAATGCATGCAAGGATTGGGATAAAGTTTCCCAGTTTAAGAGAGTATGCCCAACAGGACGTCAGATTTTGTGTCTTAATATTAATATTGAACACAACATGTTTAAGGCCTTTAGGATGTTTAAAAACTCGTGCAAGCAAAAATCAAAAAAAGTTCATTTTATTTCTCAGTAATGTACACTCAGCACCCCATCTTGACAGAAAAAAACAGAAATGTAGAACTTTTTGCAAATTTATTAAAAAAGAAAAACTGAAATATCACATGGTCATAAGTTTTCAGACCCTTTGCCGTGACACTCATTTAACTCAGGTGCTGTCTATTTCTTCTGATCATCCTTGAGATGGTTCTACACCTTCATTTGAGTCCAGCTGTGTTTGCTCACAGTGCATGTCAGAGCAAATGAGAGTCATGAGGTCAAAGGAACTGCCTGAAGAGCTCAGAGACAGAATTGTGGCAAGGCACAGATCTGGCCAAGGTTACAAAACAATTTCTGCTGCACTTAAGGTTCCTAAGAGCACAGTGGCCTCCATAATCCTCAAATGGAAGACGTTTGGGACGACCAGAACCCTTCCTAGAGCTGGCCGTCCGGCCAAACTGAGCTATCGGGGGAGAAGAGCCTTGGTGAGAGAGGTAAAGAAGAACCCAAAGGTCACTGTGGCTGAGCTCCAGAGATGCAGTCGGGAGATGGGAGAAAGTTGTAGTAAGTCAACAATCACTGCAGCAATCCACCAGTCGGGGCTTTATGGCAGAGTGGCCCGACGGAAGCCTCTCCTCAGTGCAAGACACATGAAAGCCCGCATGGAGTTTGCTAAAAAACACCTGAAGGACTCCAAGATGGTGATAAATAAGATCCTCTGGTCTGATGAGACCAAGATAGAACTTTTTGGCCTTAATTCTAAGCGGTATGTGTGGAGAAAACCAGGCACTGCTCATCACCTGTCCAATACAGTCTCAACAGTGAAGCACGGTGGTGGCAGCATCATGCTGTGGGGGTTTTTTTCAGCTGCAGGGACAGGACGACTGGTTGCAATCGAGGGAAAGATGAATGCGGCCAAGTACAGGGATATCCTGGACGAAAACCTTTTCCAGAGTGCTCTGGACCTCAGACTGGGCCGAAGGTTTACCTTCCAACAAGACAATGACCCTAAGCACACCGCTAAAATAACGAAGGAGTGGCTTCACAACAACTCCGTGGCTGTTCTTGAATGGCCCAGCCAGAGCCCTGACTTAAACCCAATTGAGCATCTCTGGAGAGACCTGAAAATGGCTGTCCACCAACGTTTACCATCCAACCTGACAGAACTGGAGAGGATCTGCAAGGAGGAATGGCAGAGGATACCCAAATCCAGATGTGAAAAACTTGTTGCATCTTTCCCAAAACGACTCATGGCTGTATTAGATCAAAAGGGTGCTTCTACTAAATACTGAGTAAAGGGTCTGAATACTTATGACCATGTGATATTTCAGTTTTTCTTTTAATAAATTTGCAAAAATTTCTACATTTCTGTTTTTTTCCGTCAAGATGGGGTGCTGAGTGTACATTACTGAGAAATAAAATGAACTTTTTTGATTTTTGGAAAATGGCTGCAATGAAACAAAGAGTGAAAAATTTAAAGGGGTCTGAATACTTTCCGTACCCACTGTGTCTGTGTGTGTGTGTGTGTCTGTGTGTGTGTGTGTGTGTGTGTGTGTGTGTGTGTGTGTGTGTGTGTGTGTGTGTGTGTGTGTGTATATATATATATATATATATATATATATATATATATATATATATATATATATATATATATATACACACACACATACACACATACACACACACACACACACACACACACACACGCCCTACAGACATTTACATATAGACACATCTGGAATGGACAGGTCCAGCTGGCAATATGGCACCTCCTAAAGTAAATAGGCACGTTTCACCTAGATATCGGAATCGGTCGGTTTTTACGATCCGATCATGTGCTGGTCAGCTTTACACGCATGCTGTGCAGCACGGGATGTGCACAGTGACAAAGACAGTAAGAGACTATTGAATGAAGAAAAGACAAAGCTCGCAATTTATAATACCTGTAATGGCACAATAAGCTGCGTTTCTCACACGAGCCGCCCAGGTACATTAGTGGCCGCCACAGTCTAGTATATTTGGCAAACTATTTAAGCACTTTGCAGAAACACAGAAAGAGATGTTATCTGATGTTGTGTTTGAAGACATGGTCCAAGTAAAGCAAGAGTGATTTTAATAGGTGTTTAAAAAAAACATACTACTGACCATGAAATTTAACTGAGCAGGCAGATAAAGAAAGGTGGGGCAAGCTGGTGTGTGCATTTAAAGACAGAAGTGTAGGTGTGTGCATGTAGGGTGTGTGAAAGAAATAGAAATATATGGGGGTAAATCAATGTCAATATCACTGTAAATGCACAGACTATGAGTCACATATTACAGTTTCTAAACACAAAACATGATCTACAAATAGAGTAAAATCCACAAACAAAACTTCATGATTTGCAAATACAAATCAGTGACTTGCACTTGAAATCCAGAATTTTAATTATAGCAAAATTATGTGTCTGTGCACGAGGTCACTTCTAACGCGGTTTGCAGATTAGTGTTTTTCTGGATCACTTCCTATTTGTCTATAAATAATTTTGACCCCATTTCTGCTCTTGCTAACCCATTTGGTCTGGAAACCACAGATGGCCACCTCTGGATTACGCTCCGTAGTGCTTTTTGTGTTTTTGTTTATTAACTCTGTTTTCTGCCGTCCCTCTCTGGTAACATTCACCAGAGAAGAGCTCTTAAACATCGGACTTTCAGCAGCTCACACTATTCCATCGCTCTTTATTGAACCTGGAACTTTCCTTGAGTTATTAGTTGGAGGAGCGGCAGCTCTGTTTGGGATCTACCGGAGACACCGAAGGGGTGCAGGCGCACTGGTTAAACTGAGAAGGCAGGGTTTTTCGCACTGCACTCCCTTCGATCCACCTGGCGAATGTCCGCTCTTTGGCCAACAAAATCGATGAACTGACATGCTCCTCAACAGAACTAATTCGGACATCTGCAGATCTGCCACCCTCTGTTTCACTGAATCCTGGCTCACCGAGCACATCCCGGACAGCACACAGCACCTACCGGACTCTGTCTCTACATAAACAAAGGTTGCTGTACAGATGTCACAGTGTTGGAGAAATCATGCAGCCCTCACTTAGAGACATTATTCACAAACTGTAAACCTTTTTATTCACCGCGGGAGTTTTCCTCGTTTGTTCTGGTCGCTGTTTACATTCCACCTCAGGCCTGTGTTAGTGAGGCGTTGCTACACCTGGCCCACCAGATAACTAACGTGGAGAAAAAACATCCAGACTCCCTGCTCATTGTTCTCTGGGACTTCAACAAAGCAACCCTCAGCCATGAACTCCCAAAGTACAGACAGCATAATAAGTGTCCCTCCAGGGACAGTAACGTTCTGGGCCAGTGCTACACTACATTAAAGGACGCCTATCGCTCTGTCCCCACGTGCAGCCTTGGGACTCTCTGATCACTGTCTGGTTCATCTTATCCTGACTTACTGGCAGTGACTGAAATAGCTAAACCTGTTGTAAAGCCTGAGAAAAGATGGACCAACGAGTCAAAGCTGGAGTTACAGGGCTGCTTTGACTGCACTGACTGGAGTGTTTTTGAGGCTGCAGCCACTGACCTGGACGAACTAACCGACACTGTGACATCTTACATCAGCTTCTGTGGGGACATGTGTGTGCAGACTAAAACCTTCCTGACATACAACAACCAAAAATCCTGGTTCACAGAGAAACTCAGGCAGCTTTGTCAGACCAAAGAGGAGGTCTCCAGAAGTGGGGACAGAGTCCTGTATAACCAGGCCAGGAACACTCTGACTAAAGAGGTCAAAGCAGCAAAGAGATGCTACGCTGAAAAGCTAGGAAACAGCTTCACAGCCAGTGAACCTGTGTCAGTGTGGAGAGGCTTGCAGACACTCACTAACTACTGGAGACCATCCTCCAACTCTGCTGGTACTCAACAACTCAACGGCTGACGTGCTGAATGGATTTTATTGTAGGTTTGAGAAGCCCACAGTCACACCTCTACCCCGCTCCAACACCATGTTCAAACAGTCACCTTCCTTGACTGCCACACTCTCACACCCCCTCCTCACCTGCACTCATGATCTGTGAAGAGGATGTGCGCCAGCTCGTCCAGAGGCAGAAAATCAGGAAGGCTCCTGGCCCAGACGGTGCGTCTCCATCCTGCCTGAAAACCTGTGCAGACTAGCTGGCCCCCATCTTCACACAGAACTTCAACAGATCACTGAAGCGGTGTGAAGTTCCCTCCTGCTTCAAATGCTCCACAATCATCCTGGTCCCCAAAAAACCCTCCATCTCTGGACTAACCCAACAAAGGTTAAAGTCAAGGGCAATTGGACTTGGTTGAAGATACTGGAAGACGTTTCATCCCTCATCCAAAGGACGTAATCAGTTCTTACTGACTGGTAGGGAAACTCAGCTATTTAACCTCAGTGTGGTCATTTGCCAGGATCGTCGATACTTCTGGTTCGTTAGTGTTCCTGACTGGAGTAACGACAGTCGTTATGGTCGTTAGGACTACCCGAGGCCAAGACTAAACGACCATCGTTGGCATCTTCACCTGAGGCCAATAGGTTACGTTTGTTGAGTTTCCTGGGAAGTGTTGAAAGGACAGCATTGTAAGTGGGGGATAAGTGGTGGCGTAGACCCCCTCCTCTGTTCAGTGATGGCTTCTCAACCCGGGTGTAGATGGCTTCCTTGACACCTCTTTCAAACCATCCATCTTCTCTGTCTAAAATGTGTACCTGGTGGTCCTCAAACGAGTGTCCTCTGTCCTTCAGATGTAAGTAAACTGCTGAGTCTTGACCTGAGGAGTTGGCCCTTCTGTGTTGAGCCATAAGTTTGTCTAGTGGTTGTTTAGTCTCCCCAATATACAGGTCTGTGCATTCTTCACTGCATTGGACCACATCCTCAGGTCAAGATGAACAGCTGACTATAATAATAGTCCAATAACCCAGTAACTCTGCCTCTAATCAGCCACCTGTTTACTGGTTACCACTTAATATATATTTATCATTCTCTTTTTCAGAGCTGTTCATACTGTTCATATTGTCATTTTATTTATTCTATATACTGTATATCCACCTACATCATTCCAGGAGTTACTTGAAAATGAAAATCCTATAGTGACGGTGTCTGTCCCCCGACCATTGAAATTATTTAAATCAAAGGTAAAAAAGAAGAGGAGCTGTGCATAAAAACCTCATAAAAATTAAAACCACAAGTGCAATAGTGCAAACGAATAGGAAAATTAAATGTGGACTCTTAAACATAAGATCTCTCCCTTCTAAAGGTGTACTAGTAAATGAACTAATATCAGATTATTATTTATTTTGTCTTACTGAAACCTGGCTGGGTGATGGAGAATATGTTAGCCTAAATGAATCCACCCCTCCCAGTCATATTAATACTCACATTCCTCGAGGCACAGGCCGAGGAGGTGGAGTTGCAGCTATCTTCGACTCTAGCCTACTAATCAGCTATAAACCTAAACTAAACTATAACTCATTTGAAAGCCTTGTTCTTGGTCTTTCGCACCCAAGTTGGAAATCACTGCAACCAATTCTTTTATAGTATACCGAGCACCTGGTCCATACTCTTAATTCTTATCTGAATTTGCAGAGTTTTTGTCAACTTTAGTCCATAAAAACGGACAAAGTTATTATTGTAGGGGATTTTAATATACATGTGGATGTTGAGAATGACAGCTTCAGTACTGTGTTTATATCTCTGTTAGATTCCATTGGCTTCTCTCAGAGTGTTCATGAACCGACTCACTGTTTTAACCACACTCTCGACCTTGTTTTGGTTTACGGTATTGAAATTGAACATTTAATAGTGTTCCCACAGAATCCCTCTTTGTCTGACCACTGTTTGATAGCTTTTGAGTTTGTATTGCTGAACTACACGCCATTGGGTAAAAGCTTCTATACAAGATGTCTGTCTGATAGTGCTGTAGCTAAATTTAAGGATGCGATTCCATCAGCTCTAAATTCATTAACAAGTCACAAAGTAACGGAGGACTCCTATGCTAGTTTCAGTCCCTCCCAAATCGATCATCTTGTTGATAGTGCTGCAGACTCGCTGCAAATGACAATCAACTCTGTAGCCCCTCTAAAAAAGAAAATACTAAAACAAAGATGGTTAGCTCCATGGTATAATACTGAAACTCGCAAAATAAAGCAAATGTCGCAGAAACTTGAGAGGAATTGGCGTTCCACCAAACTGGAAAATTCTCGTTAATTTGGCAAGATAGTCTTAAAACTTATAGGAAGGCCCTCCGTAATGCCAGAGCAGCGTACTACTCGTCATTAATAGAGGAAAATAGGAACAACCCAAGGTTTCTTTTCAGCACTGTAGCCAGGCTGACAGAGAGTCACAGCTCTATTGAGCCAAGTATTCCCATAGCTCTCAGTAGTTACGATTTCATGAGCTTCTTTAATGTTAAAATTCTAACTATTAGAAACAAAATTCTCTATGACCTGTCCTCAACTGGCACTGACTTATCTCTAAACTCAGGAACCTTAGAAACAGCCGTAAAACCAGATATATGTTTAGACTGTTTTGCTTCCCTCAATCTTTACCAACTAACTTCAATAATTTCCTCATCTAAACCATCAACCTGCCTCTTAGACCCCATCCCGACTAGGTTGCTTAAAGAAGTTTTACCCTTAGTCAGCACTTCTATACTAGATATGATCAGTCTATCTTTATCAACAGATACCACAGTACTTTAAAGTAGCTGTAATTAAGAGGCAGCACGGTGGTTCAGTGCATAGCAAGAAGGTCGCGGGTTCAAACCCCAGTTGTCCCGGCCTTTCTGTGTGGAGTTTGCATGTTCTCCCCTTGTCTGTGTGCGTTTGCTCCGGTTTCCTCCACCATCAAAAACATGTTAGGTACTCCAGTCAGTGCCACTGACTAGACACTGATATATACATCTGGAGTTGGTCCCCGGGCGCTGCACATTGGCTGCCCACTGCTCCCTTGAGGGATGGGTTAAATGCAGAGAATGAATTTCACAACATGTATGTGACAATAAAATGCCTATGTACCACAGTGCTTTAAAGTAGCTGTAATTAAACCTCTTCTGAAAAGCCCAAACTTGATCCAGATGTTTTAGCCAACTATAGACCTATATCTAACCTTCCATTTCTCTCTAAGATCCTGGAGAAAGCTAAACAGTTGTGTGACTTTCTACAGAGCAATAGTTTATTTGAGGATTTTCAGTCAGGATTTAGAGCTCATCATAGCACAGAGATGGCACTGGTTAAAATTACTAACAACCTCCTTATTGCATCAGACAAAGGACTTGTCTCTGTACTGAGATCTTAGTGCTGCATTTGATACCATTGACCATCAGATCCTATTGCAGAGACTGGAACATTTCATTGGCATTAAAGGAACTCACTCTAAGCTGGTTTAAGTCCTATTTATCAGATTGATTTCAGTTTGTACATGTTAACGATGAGTCCTCCATGCATGCCAAAGTTAGTCATGGAGTTCTTCAAGGATCTGTCCTCGGACCAATCCTCTTCACTTTATATATGCTTCCTTTAGGCAATATTATCAGGAAATATTCCATAAACTTTCATTGTTATGCAGATGATACTCAGTTATATCTATCCATCAAGCCAGATGAAACTAATCAGTTATCTAAACTTCAAATGTGCCTTCAGGATGTTAAAACCTGGATGACCTGTAATTTTCTAATGTTAAACTCAGATAAAATTGAAGTTATTGTTCTGGGGCCCTACCACCTCCGTGACGCATTATCTAAAGATATAGTTTCCCTTGATGGCATCGCCTTGGCCTCCAGCACCACTGTGAGGAATCTTGGAGTTATCTTTGATCAGGACATGTCGTTTAAGTCTCACATTAAGCAAATTTCAAGGACCGCCTTTTTTCACCTACCTAATATTGTGAAAATCAGGAACATCCTGTCTAAAAATGATGCAGAAAGACTAGTCCATGCATTTGTTACTTCTAGGCTGGATTACTGCAATTCCCTATTATCAGGCTGCTCAAAAATGTCCATTAAGACTCTTCAGCTGATTCAGAATGCTGCAGCACGTGTTCTGACAGGAACCAGGAAAAGAGATCACATTTCTCCTGTCTTCTCTGCTTTGGTTTTCAGTAAAATCCAGAATAGAATTTAAAATTATTCTTCTTACCTACTAAGCTCTTAATGGTCAGGCACCATCTTATCTTAAAGAGCTCATAGTACCTTACTACCCCACCAGAGCACTGCGCTCCCAGAATACAGGGTTACTTGTGGTTCCTAGAGTCTCCAAAGGCAGAATGGGAGCCAGAGTGTTCAGCTATCAAGCTCCTCTCCTGTGGAACCAGTTTCCAGTTTGGGTTCAGGAGGCAGACACCATCTCCACATTTAAGAGTAGGCTTAAGACTTTCCTCTTTGATAAAGCTTATAGTTAGGGCTGGCTCAGGTGAGTCCTGAACCATCCCTTAGTTATGCTGCTATAGGCCTAGACTGCCGGGGGATTTCCCGTGATGCACTGAGGTCCTCTCTCCTCTACTTTCTCTCCCTCTGTATGCAACCTCATCCCATTATTGCATGTTACTAATTCAACTTCTCCCCTTTCCGGTAGTCTTGTGTTCTAGGCCCGTCTCCTCTCTCCTCCTATCACTTCCTGCAGGTGTTTCTGGCTCTGGAGCTGTGGAGTCTGGATCTGTGGTTGCGAGTCACCTGCTACCCCTGTGTTACTGCTCGACATCCTCTGCTGCAATCATTGTTACTAGTCCTATTGTTATTATTGTTATTATAATCATTAACATTATGATTATTATTATTAACACTACTATAAATATCTGTACCATTATTCATTCAGGCTATAGCAACATCACCTTTACTGTGTAGGCTGCCTCCCTCCCCTCTCTCTCCTTCCATCCCTCTCTCTTTCTGTTCCTCTCTTGCCCTTTCTCTCTCCCTCTCTCTCTCTCTCTCCTTCACCCCCAACCGGTCGAGGCAGATGGCCACCCACCCTGAGCCATGGTTCTGCTCGAGGTTTCTGCAAGGCAGTTTTTCCTTGCCTCTGTCGCCTAGTGCTTGCTCTTGGTGGGAATTGTTGGGCTTCTGTAAATAGCATCATTGAGTATGGTCTAGACCTGCTCTTTTATAAAAAGCGCTGTGAGATAACGGTTGTTGTGATTTGGCGCTATATAAATAAAATTTAATATAATTGAATTCCCCCTAGCTCATTCATAGGTCACATTCTTGGTAAATGTTTCAAACCGAAGAGACAGATTTGGAGGTGGTGAGGGCTGGGTGAAGTTGCCTTAATGAGCCACAGGACTTCATGATTTCATTTAATAACGTGATGAAAATGTAAGAAATGTTTTCATTATGATAATTTCTTTTACCTTCTTACCTTTTTAGCAATGCAGAGTGTGCGGAGGCCATCTCTGGCATAGCTGTCTAAATGTTTTTGGGTTTGATCTCTGATGTGACTGTAGATCTCCTGAGCCTGCTCTGCACCTGAATCTAACAAGGGGACATACTGAATGACACATTGCTGTTATTATTATAATTTGCCTTTACTCATTTTTTCCATCCATATTCCTTCTGTTAATTACCTTTAGGTGTCTCAGTCAGGTCCATGATGACAGAGTCGGCTCCCTTGGTGTAAACCACCACCTGTCCTGAGAGAGGGTGGCGGACCACCACTGACATCCTCTTCCTGTTGGGGTCAAAGGGCAGAATGTGGAGCAGCTGAATAGAAAGAGAGCCAATTCCTGGCAGATCCACCATAAAGCTTTCTGCAGAACGTCCCCTCAGGTTGCAGCGGTATGCCTGGGCTGCATGGACCAGAGCCGCCTCGTCTGGACTCTCTGCCTCATACAGCCATTCATCATCACTGTCACTCTCAGAGTCCACTTCTCTGGTTAGGTCCTCCACTTCCTGTCTGGCCCCATTAGGGTTTGTCTTTGTATCCTTGATATCATCCCCTATCTGCCTGTCCTCCTCCTGCCCAGCATCTCCTCTTTCCACTCTAGAAGATAGGTACAGTTTACGCCACTGGTTGGCGGTTTCCAGGTTGCTTTCTTGGCCTGGTTCTGACCTATCTGTGGTGCTGTTGGGGGGTGTGGAGAGGGTGAAGGAGCCAGTCTTTCCTCGAGGAAACAGCCTGCTGGTCAAGCTGCGAGGACTCCCCCTGATCTGTGGAGAGGAGAGGGCTGAGAAAGGGCTGAAGCTCAAACGCTGGAACATCAACTTAATTTCCTCCAGGGACTTGAGAGGCGTTCGTGCTTCAGGCACCTGTAGGTAAGAGAAAAGAAGAAGAGAAAATTCCTGAATAGTCAGTGGCTATTTGTGTTGTCTCTTGGAATCTGGTAGTTCGTGGAGAACACTGATACAGATTTCTGATTATACCATTGCCATTAATACGTTTATGACATGTTACCACTAACTGTTACCTCCACCAGACAAACAACAAGAAATACAGAATAAGGATGTACTGTAAATGTAACCTAAGGGTTCCTGGTCTTGTCTCAGAATAGAGCTCTTGGTGCATGTCAGCTGCCTTCACCATTGTAGTGTACCAGCCAGTGTGGGTTTGATTATTTTATATCAAAATTTAAGAGAGTCCAAAAATCTCTTTGTCTCTCACTGAAAAAAAGGGGGGGGGGTTGCTTTCCCTAAGTGCTGTTTTGGACAGTTCAATCGTAAACCTTGCCACCTCTGGTGAAGTTGACATAACAGACCCTATGCATGACTGTTAAGCCTGAACCAGGCTGTGAGGACCTCAGCAGACATAAACTAAACGACCTCTAAACACTCCCAAGACCAAAAGGGCAGGGTAACCATGGTAACGAAGTTCCTCTTTCAAATTACCTCAGACATCAAAGGCTCCTTCTTCAGTCTTGACTCTCTACCCAACCAAAGAGCCATTCATTTGGACTCTTAACATGCCCTCTCACTTTCATTTACTCGTTTGGCAGATGCTTTTATCCAAAGCAACTTACATTTGAGGAACAACATCAACAGAGCATCAACTACAGATCTACAACTGACAATACATACTAGTAAGAGCAGCAATAAATACTAGTAAGAGCTCACAGTACATATCACATCAATGGGGTAAATACCTAGGGAAGGAAGTAAGAGTTAACAAAAAGTGCAATCAAAACAAAAAGTGCAATCAATACAAGATCATTGTAGGGGATAGAAGAAGAAGAGCACAGGAAGTGCATGTTAGAGGTTAGGAGTTAGAGGTGTTATAAGAGGAAGAGATGAGTTTTCAAGAGCTTCTCTCCATCGCTCTGATGGCGTGCGGTAGCTCGTTCCACCATTGCGGTGTCACTGATGAGAATAGCCGGGACTGGGATTGCTTTGTGTGAAGGGATGGCAGAGCCAGGCGGCGTTCGTTGGAGGAACGTAGCGGCCGAGAAGGAACGTAAGTTTGTATTATGGAGTTTAGGTAGATGCATGCAGACCCAGTAGTCACTCTGTGTGAAAGCATTAGTGACTTGAATTTGATTTTGGAGGCCACGGGGAGCCAGTGGAGGTCACTGAGTAATGGAGTGACATGAGTCCTTTTGGGCTGATTAAAAACCAGACGCGCTGCTGCGTTCTGAACCATTTGTAAGGGTTTCACTGAACAAGCTGGAAGACCTGCTAGGAGAAGTATTTATCACGAGTGATTGTCGGGACCACAGTAGGAGATATGGCTTGGAGGAGATTCGCAGGAATCGGGTCCAGTGGGCATGTAGTTGGACGGCTATGGGTCAAGAGTTCTGATACTTCGCTCTCTGTGAGAGGAGTAAACGAGGAGAGTGAACAACCAGACCTGACCTGGGAGGGCAGAGGAAAAGATGTAGTAGGACTGCTACAATGGTTGAGTTTGAGTGTTTCAGAGAATTGGCTAGTTATAGCCTCCACTTTGCCTGTGAAGAAGGCAGCAAAGGTGTCAGCAGACAAGTTTGTGGGTGGTGGAGGTGGAGGAGAATTTAGTAGCGCTTTAAAAGTGGAAAATAATTTCCTTAAGTCAGTGGCACTGCTTATTCTGTCATTATAGAACGCAGTTTTGGCAGCACTGATGCTTGTTGAGAAGGAGGATAGGAGCAATTGGTAGCGGGGTCTTTGGTTTTTCGCCATTTTCTTTCAGCCACGCTGATATCAGTACGGAGCCTACGGATGGTATCAGTTAGCCACGGGTGGGGCTGGTTTGGGCGAGCAGGCTATTTGAGTAGTTATATTACCATGTTGTTGTTCAAAAGAAGAATCCATAAAGAGTACTAAAACTAATGCTTTATCCCCAACACGTTCTTACACTTTAGAAGTGATATGATACAGAAATGTTATCCTGTGCTACTTCATTAATTTTCTAGCTCAAATTTAATGTTAAATAACCATTTCTTCAATTGGATCAATTGTTCTCTCGTGGAACCAGTGTCCTCCAAGAGGACAAACTAAGTATTACAGGTCCCTGTTTCTTTAATGCCTCTCCCGCTATTTTAATGTACCACTTTGTATTTTATTGTGTATAATCTGATGCCATGTTCGTGTAACTTGCTTATATTCTCTAAGTAAGAATGTTTACCAGCCAATATTATCCAGGAAATGTTAGTTAACTTCCTTCCATCCTGAAAATGTGTTTAACTGGTAACCATTCTAATCATTACAACTTTAAGTGTTGTTGCATAAATACTTGTGTGTTCATGATGCACAGTTCATTATTGCTGTCATAATTTCATGTAATAAATAAATAATTAATTTAATGTAAAGTTAAAAAATATAATGCATGTTTAAGAGCTATAGGGTAAAATAGGCAGCTGAATAGGACATGGTCAACAGTGTATTTAGTCAATTTTATGCGTTTACGTTTTGTCCCGGAACTAACGTTGACTGTTTGTGTTACCGCCACGACGGTTTAGTCGGTGCACTGTTTTTTGGTTCCAGCGAAGCAGATGGCTATCAAGATTTGTACAATTTTGTGTGTTACCACAGTTACCGTGATGCCATATTGAATTCTGTTTTTAGAGTTAGGCTTCCCACACAGTCTTCACATAAGAGATTCACATAATTATTAACAACCTTCTTAGTTAATCACATTTAGCCTACTGTAGCTTACATGTATACACATCCTCAAAAAATGTCTAACTCAAGCACTGGGACCTGTCATGAAAATGCCAAATCACCTGCTCAAACCGAAGCTATAGACAATGGAGCTGCAGAAGAAGTAGAAAGGCTACGAAGAAGTGAACCCGAACCCTGACAGAAAAGGGAAAAGAACTTCAAGAAGAAAGGCTAAAGAGTGTACAACGTCAGTATGGAAAACTCTATGAGAAGTGGAGGTATCATGCAAGAACAAGTAAAGAAATATTTACTGATGATGCCTCCAAAGACTAATTGTATGAGCTAATTGAGAACATAAAAAGGTACGTGTTCTGATAATAGATAGTTTACAAAGAGTTACGTCGAGTCCAAGTTCCTGAACCAGAACTGCGGCGCAGAGTGGACAGCTGTCAGGATTTATTATTCGAAACGCAGAAAGGCAACTTGAAGGCCTTACAACAGACGAAGAAGAAGATCCCTGGCCTGATGTTGGATCGATCCTTAACTCTACAGGTTCTCCATCAAGACCACTGTCTCATCAATCAAAATGTGGATCTGCCCTCTCTAGCATCCACTCACTCAAAAAAGGCTGCTGCTGAAGCTGCTGTGTCACAGGAGGTTTTGGCAGTTTTGGATGAACAAGAAAGAGAAATGACAGAACTTCAAAGATTAGAGGTTGAAGATAAACAACGGCTGGCACAGTTTGAATCTGAGAACCTAGCCAGACAGCAAGCAATGCAAGAGAAGCATAGAAAACTCGAACGTCTTGAAGAAGTGAAGAAGTTGAACGCTGCAAGAGCTCGAGTAAAGGTCTACAACTAAGTCGAAGAAAATTTCGAAGTGACTGACTTTCTACATACTGTTGAACCAGCAGGAGAACTTCAAACTCTCCATGCCTCAAGTCCCCCATTCATTCCTCAGTCTCTTCCAGTTACAATGCAAGCCCTCCATAGTCCACAAAGCCTGCAACTAGTATCTCAAGCTCCACCAACTTTAGTGCCCATACCACAAGTGCAGAATAGCTCTGATTTGGTCAACGTGCTAGCAGAAGCTATGAGTGCTAATCGTCTTCCAACACCAGAGCCTTCGTTATTCACTGGAGATCCTTTGAAATTCAAAGACTGGGAACTATGCTTTGAAGCGTTAATTAACAGGAAAAGAAAAGAATGAAAAACTGTACTACCTTAGAAAGTACCTAGGTGGCGTCTACAAACACAACAGAGAGCAACATTCCATCGTGTGTTTTCTGCAAAAGAACAGGACATGTCCTCGCCAAGTGTAGAAGGTTCCTTGAAAGGACGGTTCAAGATCGCGTCATCCACAAAACTGCCAGATCAAGAAGTTCTCGTCTACGCGCTCCTAGACACACAGAGCGACACAACCTTTATTCTAGATGAAGTGGCCCATGATCTCAACATAAAGAAAATGTCAGTTTGTGACTATCCACAATGTCTACAAGGTCGACAGTCATACCCTGTCAAAAACAACAAATCTACAAGTGAGAGGATACAACTTCGAGAAAAGGATTTCATTGCCACCACTTTTCACACAGGCCTCACCTGGAACAATTAGCAGACAAGATTCCACCACCATTGGACTGCAAAGCAGGTCTATTGATTGGCTATAACTGTCAGCAAACTCTTCTTCCAAGGGAGATCCTGTCTGGCAAAGAAAACCACCCTTATGCACAGCGAACAGATCTCGGTTGGAGCATTGTTGGCTGCTATAATCCAGAAAGTGTCTATGGTGTAGCAATAGGAACCAGTCACAGAATCAAGCTGTGCACCAATCAGTTGAGTTAAAGAGGGAAGTACACTTGGCTTGCAGAACTCAAGTCAAAGAGATCAGTCCAACAGACATCATCAAGGCTCTCGAATCGTATTTCACAGATCACACTGCAGATGACAACCCAGTTTCTTAGGAAGACCTTCTCTTCTTGTTTAAGGTGAAAAAGGGTGTAAGGCAATATTACAAGGATTATGTCTAGTTCATGAATGACATAATAACCCGAGGAGATGCTGTGAAGGTTCCACTGACTGAACTCGATAAATGTAAATGCTCCGTACTTGTATAGCGCCTGTCTAGTCTTTTCGACCACTCAAAGCGCTTTTACACTACATCTGCATTCACCATTCACAAACATTCATACACTGAGCCTAAGTGCTCAAACAGAAATTAAGATTCACACACTGGCGGCAATGCCATTCGGGGTTCAGTATCTTGCCCAAGGACACTTCGACATGCAGCCTGGGGGAGCCGGGATTGAACCAGTGACCTTCCGATTAACGGCCAATCCGCTCCATCTCCTGAGCCACAGCTGCCCCAGCACGGTATATTCCGCAGAGTCTACCATCCCTACAAACCTGGGAAGATCCGTGTCGTTTTCAACTGTTCAGGTTGTTTCCAAGAAACCTCTCTAAATTATCATCTTCTGACCGGGCCAGATCTGACCAACACATTAGTTGGAGTGCTATGCCGAAAGGGCCCAATAGCCATTATGTGCGACATTGAAAGAATGTTTCATCAGTTTAACGTCGCAAAGGAACACCAAGACTACTTAAGGTTCCTCTGGTGGGAAAAAGGTGATCTGAACTCCAGACACTCAGTGTACAGAATGAAGGTGCACTTGTTTGGGGCAGCTTCGTCCCCCGGCTGCTCCAAATTTGGACTCAAACATCTGGCATCGCAGGGTCATGGTAAGTTCTGCGAAGAGTCCATCAAGTTCATCCAAAGAAACTTCTACGTCAACAATGGCTTAATAAGTGTAAAGTCAACTGCTGAAGCCATTCATCTGGTGGAGTCAAGAGCCTTGTGCAGAACAGGAAAGCTCCGGCTGCACAAGTTCGTGTCCAACGACAAAGAAGTGATTGCTGTAATACCACCGAAGAATGTGCACAGACCAAAGATCAAGACATGGCCCTAGGAGAACTTCACATTAAGCGAGCACTTGGAGTTCAGTGGTGCATCGAAACCGATGAATTCAAATTCAGAGTGGTAGTTAAAGAAAGCCCACTGACAAGGAGAGGAGTTCTCTCAACAGTCGTCTCCGTCTATAATCCGTTACGGTTTGTGGCCCCCTTCATATTAGTTGCCAAACAGATCCTACAGGAGCTATGTAGAGAAAAGGTAGACTGGGATGAAGATCTCCCCGAGCACATTCTTTCATGGTGGGAGCTATGGCTTAAGTATTTGCCACACCTAGCAGCACTGAATATTCCAAGAAGTTACCTTCCATCACACTTTGACTCAGTCATGCGTTATGAACTACACAACTTTTCAGATGCAAGTCTTAATGGATACGGTGCATGTTCTTATCTTTGAGCAATAAGTGAAACAGGACAGATCAGTTGCTCACTTGTCATGGGGAAGGCACGAGTAACCCCTACCAAACTAACAACTATCCCAAGAACTGAACTGTCATCAGCTGTGACTTCAGTCCGCAATGGCGATGTTGTCAAACGGAAGCTTGAGATTGAAAACCTGGAAGAATATTACTGGACTAACTCAAAGGTGGTCCTTGGCTATGTACACAATGATGCCATGAGCACAAATCCTGAACAATGGCGACATGTCAGCTCTGGAAATAATCCAGACGACCACGCCTCATGAGGACCTGACTTTCTTTGGCAGCAGAACCTTCCATGCAAAGAGGAAATGGTGGGAGAAGTTGAAACAACCGATCCTGAGCTTCGCAAAGCCCATATTCACGCAGTCAAGAAGGTGAATTCGATGGTGAACCGCTTCACAAGGTTTTCTGACTGGTCCAGAGCAGTGAGAGCTGTTGCTAGGCTCAAGAGATTCATCAGAAAATTCAAAGGACATCAGTCAAGAACAAAAGAAGCAACTAGCCTTGTAGAAAGAAGAGAAGCTGAAATCTTTATTATCAAGCTAGTGCAAAACGAAGCCTGAAGACATTCAAAAAATCAATCTCCAGAAAGAAAACACCCTGAAAAGGCACAACAAGTCAAATCAGCTGAATGCCTTCTTGGACAAGAACAATGTTCTCAGGGTGGGAGGACAGCTATCTCAATCAGCCTTACACCATGATGAAATCAATGAATCGATGAAATCGGCAATACTTCCGAAGAAATCTCATGTGTCAGCCCTGCTCGTCAAACATTATCACAAGCGTGTGCGCCACCAAGGAAGAGTCATGACTATGAAAGTGCGTAACATGCAGGAGATACAGAAGAGCCACAGAAGTCCAAAAAATGGCAGATCTGCCAGAAGAGAAAACAGATGTTCCCTCCCTTTACCTATTGTGGCCTTGATTGTCTTGGCCCCTTCATCGTGAAGGAAGGAAGAAAGGAAATGAAACGTTATGGATTGTTGTTTACTTGCTTGTGCTCCAGAGCATATAGAAACACTACACGACTTGACAACAGACGCCTTCATGAATGCAATTCGGACGTTTGTAGCTATTAGAGGACCTGTGCGCCAATTGAGATGCGATCAGGGAACAAATTTCATGGGTGCCATGAGAGTGTTTTCTGAGTTGCTCAAGGTAATGGACCAAGAACGTCAACGAGCAATTGGTTGCGAATTTGTAACGAACGTCGCATCAGCGAGCCACATGAGCGGAGTTTGGGAGCGTCAAATTCACACAATCCGAAGCAGCACCGTCTGTCATGCTCGACAAATCTGCAAGCAGACTTGACACCACATCTCTGAGGACGTTTCTCTACGAAACAATGGCTATAATCAACAGCAGCATCTTCACAATCCCGCCGGACCAGAGCCTCTGACTCCCAACCATATACTAATGATGAAATCATCAGTTATTCTTCCCCCTCCTGGACAGTTCTGCAGAGAAGATCTCAAACGTTGGAGAAGAGTGCAGTTATTAGCCAATGAATTCTGGCAAAGATGGAAACAGGAATACTTGCTAAATCTCCAACAACGACAGAAATGGCAAAGAACATCGCAAAATTACAAGAGTACAAGACATTGTGATCCTACAAGACGACAGCTCACCAAGAAATGAATGGAAGCTCGCCAGGGTTGTAGTTCATCCTAGTGCAGTGTATGAATAGAAATCATGTGAAGTATGTCATGTATTGGGACTTGACTTGAACTCAAACATTAGGGAATGTGAAAGCAAATGGTCTGATCAACTGATTACTACAGTCCACCAGGTGTACTAAACACTCAGATGTAAGCACCAAATTCAGACTTTCACGTGCGTTATCACACCATAAGCAGCCATTCTGAAGGCCCTCATTGTGTCCATTAGCTTCTGTAAACACTCATCTCTGTATGTTCATTTTACCACTGATATGTTATATGTTCTGTTTTGTGATTCCATAATATCAGCTGGTAAGCATTAGTGGTAGCAGTAAGTAGCTTTTGCCACTGTGGTAACATGTGACAATTACCACAGAATGGTAAATGCTCAAATGTAGTGAAACATGGTGCGGAAGCTGAAGATACTAGTCGGGGACTGTTAAAGGACAGTCACCAACTAAAACAGTCTACCTCGAAAGGCCCATTTACAAGGTGGTTACCTTACTTGAGGCCAGCTAAGTCACATACATAAAAACACTTTATTGATTGCTTTCATCTTTATTTTAAAGAAAATCCCACATTTCAAGTTAATGAGTTATTTGGTGGGAGTGTAAGTGTTGTTGCATAAATACTTGTGTGTTCATGATGCACAGTTCATTATTGCTGTCATAATTTCATGTAATAAATAAAAAATATATATAATGCATGTTTAAGAGCTAAAGGGTAAAACAGGCAGCTGAATAGGACATGGTCAACAGTGTATTTAGTCCATTTTATGCAGTGTATTTAGTCCATTTTATGCTTTAACGTTTTTACCGCCACGACGGTTTAGTCGGAGCACTGTTTTTAGGTTCCAGCGGAGCAGATGGCTACGAGACTTTGTAAAACTGTATTAAAAGTTGCAAATGTCGATGCTGAAGTTAATGCAGACAGTCAAATGGACTTTCAAGGGACTGTAAAGGATTTAATAACCTCTTTTCACGACAAGCGGCCAATGAGGTATTTTACCACTTCGTCTTTATAAAGCTAGATGTTGTTCGTATTTCCTTTGCTAAGCTATGTACTGTATAATGCATTGATATATATGTACTGTGTTCCTTTAATAAATGTAGTTCTCACGGCGTGAACAAAGCGTGGATGAATCAGAGAGACCAGACGTGCCTGAAGCAATAAACGTCCACTTCAAAGAACAGACCTGTGTCTGTGTTGTTGTGAAGAGAGCTACAACAATGATTAAGTAACTGTTTCCTTTCCTTTTTATCAAATACTTAAAACTAACAATGGTATAACTGTTTATGACATTTAAGGTTTGATTGTGGGAAGGTATTTGATTGAAGTACACGCAAGTAGACTTTAAAATAGACATTACGGACTTCCGGGTGTGCTCATGGAGTAGTCGGTCGTATTGAAACCTCTCTCCCACTTTAACTTCAAAAATCCCATTTAAACTCGCTATTCTGTTTGTTATTTTTGACAAAATAATATAAGAGAGGGAGAAGAAGCACACTAGGCCACAAAAGCTCTATTGAGCCAAGTATTCCCATAGCTCTCAGTAGTTACGACTTCATGAGCTTCTTTAATGATCAAATTCTAGCTATTAGAGACAAAATTCACCAAGACCTGCCCTCAATTGGCACCGACTTATCTCTTAACTCAGGAACCTTAGAAACAGCTGTAGAACCAGATATATGTTTAGACTGTTTTGCTTCCCTCAATCTTTACCAACTAACTTCAATAATTTCTTCATCTAAACCATCAACCTGCCTCTTAGACCCCATCCCGACTAGGCTGCTTAAAGATGTTTTACCCTTAGTCAGCACCTCTATACTAGATATGATCAATCTATCTCTATCAACAGGCTATGTACCACAGTACTTTAAAGTAGCTGTAATTAAACCTCTTCTGAAAAAGCCCACACTTGATCCGGATGTTTTAGCAAACTATAGACCTATATCTAACCTTCCATTTCTCTCTAAGGTTCTGGAGAAAGCAGTTGCTAAACAGCTGTGTGACTTTCTACAGAGCAATAGTTTATTTGAGGATTTTCAGTCAGGATTTAGAGCTCATCATAGCACAGAGACAGCACTAGTGAAAATTACTAACGACCTCCTTATTGCATCAGACAAAGGACTTGTCTCTGTACTGGTTTTATTAGATCTTAGTGCTGCATTTGATACCATTGACCATCAGATCCTATTGCAGAGACTAGAACATTTCACTGGCATTAAAGGAACCGCTCTAAGCTGGTTTAAGTCCTATTTATCAGATCGATTTCAGTTTGTACATGTTAACGTTGAGTCCTCCATGCACGCCAAAGTTACTCATGGAGTTCCTCAAGGATCTGTGCTGGGACCAATCCTCTTCACTTTATATATGCTTCCTTTAGGCAATATTATCAGGAAACATTCCATAAGCTTTCATTGTTATGCAGATGATACTCAGTTATATCTATCCATCAAGCCAGATGAAACTCATCAGTTAGCTAAACTTCAAATGTGCCTTCAGGATGTTAAAACCTGGATGAGCTGTAATTTTCTCATGTTAAACTCAGATAAAATTGAAGTTATTGCTCTGGGGCCTAAGCACCTCCGTGACGCATTATCTAAAGATATAGTTTCCCTGGATGGAATCGCCTTGGCCTCCAGCACCACTGTGAGGAATCTTGGAGTTATCTTTGATCAGGACATGTTGTTTAAGTCTCACATTAAGCAAATTTCAAGGACCGCCTTTTTTCACCTACGTAATATTGCGAAAATCAGGAACATCCTGTCTAAAAATGATGCAGAAAAACTAGTCCATGCATTTGTTACTTCTAGGCTGGATTACTGCAATTCCTTATTATCAGGCTGCTCGAAAAAGTCCATTAAGACTCTTCAGCTGATCCAGAATGCTGCAGCACGTGTTCTGACAGGAACCAGGAAAAGAGATCACATTTCTCCTGTTTTAGCTTCTTTGCATTGGCTTCCTGTAAAATCCAGAATAGAATTTAAAATCATTCTTCTCACCTACAAAGCTCTTAATGGTCAGGCACCATCTTATCTTAAAGAGCTCATAGTACCTTACTAC
This sequence comes from Micropterus salmoides, assembly GCF_014851395.1. Taxonomy (NCBI): domain Eukaryota; kingdom Metazoa; phylum Chordata; class Actinopteri; order Centrarchiformes; family Centrarchidae; genus Micropterus; species Micropterus salmoides. Next base: position 32,838,340 of record NW_024041039.1, read on the forward strand.
CCCACCAGAGCACTGCGCTCCCAGAATGCAGGGTTACTTGTGGTTCCTAGAGTCTCCAAAAGTAGACTAGGAGCCAGAGCGTTCAGCTATCAAGCTCCTCTCCTGTGGAACCAGGTTCCAGTTTGGGTTCAGGAGGCAGACACCATCTCTACATTTAAGAGTAGGCTTAAGCCTTTCCTCTTTGATAAAGCTTATAGTTAGGGCTGGCTCAGGTGAGTCCTGAACCATCCCTTAGTTATGCTGCTATAGGCCTAGACTGCTGGGGGATTTCCCATGATGCACTGAGTTCCTCTCTTCTCTACTTTCTCTCCCTCTGTATGCAACCTCATCCCATTATTGCATGTTACTAACACAACTTCTCCCCTTTCTGGTAGTCTTGTGCTTTCTCGTCTCTCTCCTCTCTCCTATCACTTCCTGCAGGTTTTCTGGCTCTGGAACTGTGGAGTCTGGATCTGTGGTTGCGGGTCACCTGCTGCCCCCGTGTTCCTGCTCGACACCCTCTGCTGCAACGACTATTGTTGCTAGTCTTATTGTTATTATAATCATTAACATTACGATGGTTACCATTAACACTATTATAAATATCTGTACCATTTTTCATTTAGTCTATAGCAACATTACCTTCACTGTCTGTACCTCTGTGTGTGTATATTGTGTAGGCTGCCTCCCTCCCCTCTCTCTCTCCTTACATCCCTCTCTTTCTCTCTCTCTCTCCCCTTCACCCCAACCGGTCGAGGCAGATGGCCGCCTACCCTGAGCCATGGTTCTGCTCGAGGTTTCTGCCTCTTAAAAGGAAGTTTTTCCTTGCCTCTGTCGACTAGTGCGCTTGCTCTTGGCAACAAATCAACGGTAAACTGGACAATATTGCAACCGACATACAAGGCCTATCACAGCGGATGGATGAGGGTTTGGGCAGAGGAGGCGACTGAGGTGCTGTGCACTTGCCTCGAACTGCAGAGGAAACTTCAGCTCAAAGTACTTGACTTAGAATCACGATCCAGAAGAAATAAAACACGTGCCTTTGGGGTGCCAGAAGGACAAGAGGGGGTCTCTGTAATGCAGTTTATTGAGAAGCTTTTGCAGAGCCAGCTACAACTACCGGAGGACTTTAACCTTAAAATACAACGCTCACATCAGGCTCTTGCAAGTAAACCCCCGCCTGGAGCATCACCGAGGGCTGTAAATGTCAATTTTCTGGAGTTTTCTACAAAAGGGAAGTGTGGAAAAATGGCAAGATACAGGTGGGCACCGCATTTATACATTTTGACTATGATTACGCACCAGAGATTGTTAAGAGGCGCAAAGAATACAACGCCATTAAAAAAATACAAAGGCATACGTTTCCAAACGCCGTTCACTAACATGAGGATCCACTGGGAGACAGGCGTGCGCACATACTCCAGCGCTCGGGAAGCCTATAAGGAGCTGAAGAGACGCGGATTTCAAGTGGAGGAGCCGGTTACAGCCGATGGAGGGACCAGCGCGGAGTCTCGTCTTCGGGAGCTACTGAGTTGGCGCCCGCCGTGGCGCTCAGAGTGAAGGCCAAGTTGCAAGAATTCCAGAGGGAACAATCTGATTAAAAAGCAGCAGGGCATCATGCTACAACGTGATGTTTTTCAGACCAGGACTTGATTATCTACTACGTGGGAGAGGTCACACTTTATTGTCTAAGTTGGACTAATAGGATGAACGTGTTTTTACATCCAGACACATCTACTGTCCTTTTTGGGCCTTCTCGTCCAGAGAGACTTAACCCTCAACCTGCCAACGGGGTTACAGGGGAGGAAGAAGACTCCTCTTTTCGTTTGGAAGTCAGTTCATTAAGGTTCATTTTTGTTATTGTTCAATGTGTGTTTTTAGGGGTCGCTAAATCATGTAAGGGTTTTTGTTATTTGTTAGTGTCATATGATTTAAAAATTGCTTCTTTAAATGTAAATGGCTTGGGTAGTCCAGTGAAAAGAAAAAGGGTTCTAGCTAAAAGAAAAGATGGGATACAAGTAGCTTTTCTACAGGAGATGCATATGTCTAAGCAAGAACATGAAAAATTTAAAACATTAGGGTACTCAAATGCATCTCATAGCTGGTGTAAAAATAGTAGGAAAAGGGGGGTGGCTACTCTCATTTCCAACTCTTTAAACTTTGAATTAATTTCTGAAAAAGTTGATAAAGAAGGCAGGTTTATTATCATAAAAGGGAGAATTGATAATGTTGTGGTCACGTTTGCTAACATTTATGTCCCACCGGAAAGTGACAGGAAATTTTTAAAACTGCTTTTTGATACAATAATCTCAGTAAGTGAGGGGATTCTAGTTTGTGCTGGAGATTGGAATACAATCCTAAATTATGCCATGGATACAACCAGCTCCAAAAAACAAAAAATCTTAATATTTTAATTAGAGAGACGGGTATGTTTGATGTCTGGAGGGATTTCCACATTAAAGACAGAGATTTTACCCATTACTCTCTCACACATAAAGTCCACTCCAGGATTGACTTCTTTTTGATGAACACCACTGACAGGTTTAGGGTTAAGGAATGCAAAATTGGAACATCTGATATATCTGACCACAATATTGTCTATTTGTCTATTCACTTATCTAATCAGCCAAAAAATAACTTGGTTTAAATATAAGCATTCTCAACAAGGAAACCACAATAAATGACATTAAGAAGGAAATGGCAGAATGTGTAGAGGATAATAATGGCCAGGTAAATCCTGCTCTGGTTTGGGATACAGTTAAAGAAGTAATGAGAGGCAGACTCATTTCAAGAACTACCCATTTGAAGAAGATAAAACGATTAAAATATGATGAGTTGGAAAAGACACTTAGAAGTTTAGAACTAAAACAGCAAGAAAGTACTAATGATCAAGAATTGACCGAACAAATAACAGTTATTAAAAATAATATAAATGATATGATACACGAGGAGATAGAGAAAAAATTACGATTTTCAAAACAGACTTTACACGAATCTGGTCCAAAAGCCACAAGAATTCTAGCAAGGCGCCTCCGAAAGCAGCAATTGAAGCACTCGATTACCAAAATTAGAGACCCTTTAACTGATACTTTGACTTATGATATTAATCAAATTCATAAAATCTTTGAAAACTATTATCAAACATTATACACATCCTCAAAACCATGGAATGAAAGTGTTATTACACAGTATTTGGCAGGATTAGACCTGCCTTCCCTAGGATTAATACAAAATGATGCATTAACTGCCCCTATCACTCAAAAAGAATTGGACGCAGCTATTGGAAATCTGAAAACTCACAAATGCCCAGGTAGCGATGGGGTTTCAAATGAGTGGTACAAGATTTTTGCTCCCGTTCTGCTGGAGTCTTTTAATTGGACTCTGAGTGGAGCAGAGATACCGCCATCATGGAGAGAGGCTGTAATATCTGTCCTCCCTAAGGAAGGAAAAAATATAGAATATTGTGAGTCATATCGTCCGATCTCAATACTGAATGTTGATTACAAACTCTATAATTTCTAAGAGAATGGAGTATTATCTTATAGATTTAATTCATGAGGATCAAACAGGATTCATTAAAGGCCATCAAACTCATGACAGTATAAGACGAACATTGCATGTCATAGACCAAGCCAAGAAACAAAAACTGAGTATGGCTTTAGTCAGCCTCGACGCGGAAAAAGCCTTTGACCGGGTCAGCTGGCCCTTTTTATACAAGGAGCATCTTGGCTTTAATAATCAATTTATTAGGTGTATCCAGTCACTGTATGGTAGTCCGAGGGCAAGGGTAAAAATTAATGGCCACCGCCGATAGCTTTTAACTGTTTAGAGGTACTCAACAAGGCTGTTGCCTCAGTCCAGCGCTCTTCACGTTATTCATAGAGCCCTTGGCACTGGCTATTAGGCAAAATGAAGAGCTTAAAGGCATTACTATTGCAAATACTAAACATATAATTGGACTTTTTGCGGATGATATTATCACCTACCTCCAAAACCCAGATGTAAGCTTCCCTAAACCTATAAGAATTCTGACAGAGTTTGGTCAGCTGTCTGGTTATCACCTAAACATTACCAAGACACAAGTCCTGACCATTAACTACTCCCCCAGTAAATCCATACGACACAATTATAAACTTAAATGGGAAGCTAAAAAGTTAAAGTATCTAGGTGTGTTTATCTCTCGAGATCTAGATGATTTGTTTGACAGTTTGAATTTTGATAAAGTTATTGACTCAATACAAAAAGACATGGGCAATGCTGATTCAATGCTAGATTGGAAATAGTGAAAATGAATCTGCTTCCCATATTTTTGTATTTTTTCATGTCACTGCCATCAGGATTGCTGACTCACACTTTAACGCTTGGGACCGGTTAATATCAAGATTTATTTGGTCAGGGGCTAGACCAAGGATAAAATTTAGACACTTCAGATTGATAAAGAACGTGGCGGTTTAGCCCTTCCAAATCTGAAGGAATATTACTACGCATCTCAAATGAGATCATGGTTTGCTGGTGTTCCCCAGAAACAGAGGCTCAATGCAGACTGATTGAACTAACCCAGGGACAGAGCCAACCTCAAACCCAAAATGGGTTGGGAGGTAAAATTATCACAAACAAAGATGGGGATCGTATAGCTGAAGATACGCTATTAATTTGGAAAGCGGTTGTAAATAAGTACAAATTGGCTAATGATATTAAACTTATCTGGTCCTCCTGCAATCCGAGTTTTCGACCAGGTGAAATAGTCTCTTCATTTTTGAGTTGGAAAGATCAAGGCCTCATGGCCCTGTGTCAGCTTGTAGACGGCAACACCTTTAAGACATTCGAACAACTCAAAAGACAATATAATCAAGACAACAGAGATTTATTCAAATATAAGTGAGACATTTCTATAACAGTGAAATAAGAAAAGGTATTTCTCCTGAAGGCAATGACATTGTTAAAGTTTTTATTAATGCTTATAAGCTCCTGCCAAGTAAAACTGTCTCTAAATTGTATAAAGCACTGCAGAAACAAAATGGAAATAATACCTTCAAAATGGGAAAAGGAGCTGTGTATGGAAGTGTCAGAGGGTGATTGGCTTTCGATGTGTGTGACACAACAGACGTCTACTAGTTCTAAAAGATGGAGGAAATTTGGGTGGAAGAGTCTGGTCAGATATTTCATTACACCTCATATTATTAATAAACAAAGGGGAGAACAACAGCAATGTTGGCGACAGTGTGGACATCAGAACGCCAATCACTCTCATATATTTTGGACATGCTCAAAGTTAGAACAATTCTGGGACAGTATCTTTTTAATTACTGGGAGGATAATGGGTTGTGTCATCCCTAAAGACCCTACCTGGTGAGGTGTTCTGAAAAGACGACATTTATCTTTTTAAAATTCTAATGATTGCATGTAAAAAGGCTATCACTCAATCTTGGCTAAAGATTGACCCACCTCGGACTGATCAATGGAAAGAAATAGTGGAGGAGATACACTCAATGGAGAAGATGACATACTTTCTACGTATCGAAGGACACATATATAATAAGTGCTGGACAAAATGGTTTGCATATAAAGAAGCAGAACAACTTTAATACTTTATTTTGTTATTATACAAATATGTAATGCCCCTTGTTCTTTGTATGTTGTAATAAGAAAAACGCTAAATAAAGAGTTAAAATAGACAATTACAATTAAGGGACAGCCTCTCTCAGGAGACCAGAAATAAACCCTCAGGGGAAACACAGCCCCCTCGTGGGACACGGCAACACGTGCTCGCTCTCTGTCTCTTGTTCTCTTCTCCTCCTCAACGCTCTTGCTCTTCGCACTGCATGCTTACGGAGCGTGCTCCCGTGTTCCAGCAAGGTCCTAAGAAGACCGGCACGGCTCACAAGTAACTTACTCAGCCTACATCTGCAAGGCCTGGAGAATCTTTGTGGAAGTTATTCTTTTCAATTATTTGTTTGTAAAGTTATCAGACCGTTTTAAGTCACGCAAGTTTAATTAAGAAACAACCAAGTTTCTTTTAAGCTTTATTTCTGTCGAATCAACTAACCTCACTCCTCCCCACGACAACGAAGCCTGGGAGGTCAGCCACATTGGTTAGTTACGCCAGCAGCAGCTCAAAGGACATAAAAACCCACGAACCGAGCCAAGGTTAACAGCCATCACAGCAAGTTTCTTCAACTAAGTTACGAGCCGAAGCGGTGGACCTCCGGAGCAATTCCTGGCAGAGAAAGCGTCCGAAAGAAGGCGTGTTAAGCCGTCTCAACCAAGAACGCACGAAACTCAGCCAGCATGAGGCTGCTGAACACCAGACGGTGGAGGAACAACAAGCAGTAAGGAACCAACGGCATTCTGTGGTTGAGACGATTAGGGCCCACGATGTGGGCTTTGTTGATCATTGGCAGACTTTCTGGGGAAGACCTGGTCTGATCCGGAGAGACGGCATCCATCCCACTTGGGAAGGAGCAGCTCTCATTTCTAGAAATCTGGCCAAGTTTATTAGTGGACCAAATCCATGACAACCCAGAGTTGAGACCAGGAGGCAGAGTCGCAGTTTAACACACTTCTCTGCCCTTCTTTTTCAGCAGTTACCCACCCAAAACCCTACGCAGAGTCGCAGTCTAACACACTTCTCTGCTCCTCCATTTCAGGAGTTACTTAGTGAAAACCCTATAGTGACGGTGTCTGTCCCCCGACCATCGAAATTATTTAAAAAGGTAAACAGAAGAGGAGCTGTGCATAAAAACCTTATAAAAATTAAAACCACAAGAGCAATAGTGCAAACAAATAGGAGAGTTAAATGTGGACTCTTAAACATCAGATCTCTCTCTTCTAAAGGTGTACTAGTAAATGAACTAATATCAGATTATGATATTGATTTATTTGGTCTTACTGAAACCTGGCTGGGTGATGGAGAATATGTTAGCCTAAATGAATCCACCCCTCCCAGTCATATTAATACTCACATTCCTCGAGGCACAGGCCGAGGAGGTGGAGTTGCAGCTATCTTCGACTCTAGCCTATTAATCAGCTCTAAACCTAAACTAAACTATAACTCATTTGAAAGTCTTGTTCTTAGTCTTTCGCACCCAAGTTGGAAATCACTGCAACCAATTCTTTTTGTTATAGTGTACCGAGCACCTGGCCCGTATTCTGAATTCTTATCTGAATTTGCAGAGTTTTTGTCAACTTTAGTCCTTAAAACGGACAAAGTTATTATTGTAGGGGATTTTAATATTCATGTAGATGTTGAGAATGACAGCTTCAGTACTGCGTTTATCTCTTTGTTAGATTCCATCGGCTTCTCTCAGAGTGTTCATGAACCGACTCACTGTTTTAACCACACCCTTGACCTTGTTTTGGTGTATGGTATTGAAATTGAACATTTAGTGGTGTTCCCACAGAATCCCTCTTTATCCGACCACTGTTTGATAACTTTTGAGTTTGTATTGCTGAACTACTCGCCATTGGGCAAAAATTTCTATACAAGATGTCTGTCTGATAGTGCTATAGCTAAATTTAAGGATGCGATTCCATCAGCTCTAAATACATTATCTAGTCACAAAGTAACGGAGGACTCCTATGCTAATTTCAGTCCCTCCCAAATCGATCATCTTGTTGATAGTGCTGCTGGCTCGCTGCGAATGACACTCGACTCTGTAGCCCCTCTAAAAAAGAAAATACTAAAACAAAGACGGTTAGCTCCATGGTATAATACTGAAACTCGCAAATTAAAGCAAATATCACGGAAACTTGAGAGGAATTGGCGTTCCACCAAAGTGGAAAATTCTCGTTTAATTTGGCAAGATAGTCTTAAAACTTATAGGAAGGCCCTCCGTAATGCCAGAGCAGCGTACTACTCGTCATTAATAGAGGAAAATAGGAACAACCCCAGGTTTCTTTTCAGCACTGTAGCCAGGCTGACAGAGAGTCACAGCTCTATTGAGCCAAGTATTCCCATAGCTCTCAGTAGTTACGACTTCATGAGCTTCTTTAATGATAAAATTCTAGCTATTAGAGACAAAATTCACCAAGACCTGCCCTCAACTGGCACCGACTTATCTCTTAACTCAGGAACCTTAGAAACAGCTGTAGAACCAGATACATGTTTAGACTGTTTTGCTTCCCTCAATCTTTACCAACTAACTTCAATAATTTCTTCATCTAAACCATCAACCTGCCTCTTAGACCCCATCCCGACTAGGCTGCTTAAAGATGTTTTACCCTTAGTCAGCACCTCTATACTAGATATGATCAATCTATCTTTATCAACAGGCTATGTACCACAGTACTTTAAAGTAGCTGTAATTAAACCTCTTCTGAAAAAGCCCAAACTTGATCCGGATGTTTTATCAAACTATAGACCTATATCTAACCTTCCATTTCTCTCTAAGGTTCTGGAGAAAGCAGTTGCTAAACAGCTGTGTGACTTTCTACAGAGCAATAGTTTATTTGAGGATTTTCAGTCAGGATTTAGAGCTCATCATAGCACAGAGACAGCACTGGTGAAAATTACTAATGACCTCCTTATTGCATCAGACAAAGGACTTGTCTCTGTACTGGTTTTATTAGATCTTAGTGCTGCATTTGATACCATTGACCATCAGATCCTATTGCAGAGACTGGAATATTTCATTGGCATTAAAGGAACCGCTCTAAGCTGGTTTAAGTCCTATTTATCAGATCGATTTCAGTTTGTACATGTTAACGATGAGTCCTCCATGCACGCCAAAGTTACTCATGGAGTTCCTCAAGGATCTGTCCTTGGACCAATCCTCTTCACTTTATATATGCTTCCTTTAGGCAATATTATCAGGAAACATTCCATAAGCTTTCATTGTTATGCAGATGATACTCAGTTATATCTATCGATCAAGCCAGATGAAACTCATCAGTTAGCTAAACTTCAAATGTGCCTTCAGGATGTTAAAACCTGGATGACTGTAATTTTCTTATGTTAAACTCAGATAAAACTGAAGTTATTGTTCTGGGGCCTAAGCACCTCCGTGACGCATTATCTAAAGATATAGTTTCCCTGGATGGCATCGCCTTGGCCTCCAGCACCACTGTGAGGAATCTTGGAGTTATCTTTGATCAGGACATGTCGTTTAAGTCCACATTAAGCAAATTTCAAGGACCGCCTTTTTTCACCTACGTAATATTGCGAAAATCAGGAACATCCTGTCTAAAAATGATGCAGAAAAACTAGTCCATGCATTTGTTACTTCTAGGCTGGATTACTGCAATTCCTTATTATCAGGCTGCTCGAAAAAGTCCATTAAGACTCTTCAGCTGATCCAGAATGCTGCAGCACGTGTTCTGACAGGAACCAGGAAAAGAGATCACATTTCTCCTGTTTTAGCTTCTTTGCATTGGCTTCCAGTAAAATCCAGAATAGAATTTAAAATCATTCTTCTTACCTACAAAGCTCTTAATGGTCAGGCACCATCTTATCTTAAAGAGCTCATAGTACCTTACTACCCCACCAGAGCACTGCGCTCCCAGAATGCAGGGTTACTTGTGGTTCCTAGAGTCTCCAAAAGTAGACTAGGAGCCAGAGCGTTCAGCTATCAAGCTCCTCTCCTGTGGAACCAGGTTCCAGTTTGGGTTCAGGAGGCAGACACCATCTCCACATTTAAGAGTAGGCTTAAGACTTTCCTCTTTGATAAAGCTTATAGTTAGGGCTGGCTCAGGTAGTCCTGAACCATCCCTTAGTTATGCTGCTATAGGCCTAGACTGCCGGGGGATTTCCCATGATGCACTGAGCTCCTCTCTCCTCTACTTTCTCTCCCTCTGTATGCAACCTTATCCCATTATTGCATGTTACTAACACAACTTCTCCCCTTTCTGGTAGTCTTGTGCTTTCTCGTCCCTCTCCTCTCTCCTCCTATCACTTCCTGCAGGTTTTCTGGCTCTGGAGCTGTGGAGTCTGGATCTGTGGCTGCGGGTCACCTGCTGCCCCTGTGTTCCTGCTCGACACCCTCTACTGCAGCGACTGTTGTCGCTGGTCTTATTGTTATTATAATCATTAACATTACGATGGTTACCATTAACACTATTATAAATATCTGTACCATTTTTCATTTAGTTTATAGCAACATTACCTTCGCTGTCTGTACCTCTGTGTGTATATTGTGTAGGCTGCCTCCCTCCCCTCTCTCTCTCCTTACATCCCTCTCTCTCTCTCTCTCTCTCTCTCTCTCTTTCTCTCTCTTCTCTCTCTCTTTCTCTCTCTCTCTCTCTCACCCCAACCGGTCGAGGCAGATGGCCGCCCACCCTGAGCCATGGTTCTGCTCGAGGTTTCTGCCTCTTAAAAGGAAGTTTTTCCTTGCCTCTGTCGCCTAGTGCTTGCTCTTGGTGGGAACTGTTGGGCTTCTGTAAATATCATCACAGAGTACGGTCTAGACCTGCTCTTTTATGAAAAGCGCTGTGAGATAACTGTTGTTGTGATTTGGCGCTATATAAATAAAATTGAATTGAATTGAATTGAGTTGATGTCCAATAGTCTTTTAATTCGTTAGTTTAATCCTAGCCAAATTTAACCTAGTTATTATCATATAACCTGCGTTTATTAGTTCTCTTTCTCTCTTAGAATAAAATCCTTCTCCACAATAACTCAGACCAACTAAATTCACATTGAACTACACCATTCACATTGTCTGCATCCTGTTTGTTTAGTCATTGTTAATGTCTTTGGTATATTTAACCGCATTTATATCCACCTTTAGTTAGTTAATAAATTTCACCGTAATCACAGGAACTGTGTGTGTGTACTGTTTGACTCCAGGTCACTGTCACGGAGGATTTACGCCTTTGATATGAGATTGACTGATTGATTTATAGAAATGATTAAGCAATTACTACTAACTGATCACTAGGAATAATCGTGTAATTATTGAAACCCATAACGTATATGGGTGGTTTTCTGAATTTCCGGTGGTGCCCCAAGGATTTATATAATTAATATTCAGAATTTTTTATTAACAGTAAAGTAGGTATGCTACACCATAACAAAAATTTAACTTTATTTTATCTGCAGTGTTTGGCGGCATTGCTCTGCTCCAGCACCTCTCTATTAGGGGCCATCAGGGACATTATTCAGAATTACCATGCATATACATGTACTTTTCCTCTCACATACAAATATGAAACTAAACTCATTCACAAACCTCACACACACAAACACAAGTGAAATATATGCTGTTTGAGAGGATTTCAGCTATTTGTGTGAGAGTGTTTCAGTTAAATGTAAAAGCATTTCACACACACACACACACACACACACACACACACACACACACACACTCCTCATCACATACAACTCTTTGTATTTATTCTATTTCTATCTATTTGTGTTTAGTACATGTTAGTTCGGGTTCATCTTTTGAATAAATTCTTGTGTACATCCATGCTGAGTGAATTTATCAACAACCTCTTCTTTGTAGAACTCCAAATCCAAAATTGATGGTTTTTGTTTAGTTATTAATTCAATTATTAATCAGAGTTCCAAATGTATAGTTTAGTATATTATGAGCAGCGTCTCTTTTCACTGCCTGACACTGTGGCAGGAAAGTATTTTCTTTTGTCGGCCACTCATAAATTTTACTGGCCACTTTTTAAATGTATGCACTAAATAAAGGAATAACATTAAGCTCCTTTGGGCATCATTTATTGTAAATAATGGTGTCATTCAATGTTCAATTTATTTACACAAAAACATTACATGCATGTAAAAAGGACCCTTGTATTTCCGACAATAATTCCACGTTACAACCAGGTATTTCAAAAGGTACCTACAGTGACAAGTCGCACTCGGTGTTCACTGAATGGCAGGTTAAATCTTGTTAATTCCTGTTTGCAGTTTATGTTCTAGCTGTATTTGTTATTAGGGGTCCAAGCCCGAAGTGGGCCGCGAAGCGGCTGGGAACCCTATTGTAATCGTTAGGATTTTTTTTTTCCTTCTGTGCATAAAATTTTGATACGACAAAAAATGTCGCAATTATATGCTAATCAAACCTCCCTCTCACGCCTACTGTTAGTCCAAAATGTAGCTGATCGTCTTTTAACAGGAACCCGGAAACACGAACACATTACCCCCATTCTGGCCTCACTCTTCTGGCTCCCTGTACATTTTTAGAATACATTAAGATTTTAATGTTTGCTTTTAAGTCACTTAATGGATTGGTACCTCAGTACATCTCTGAGCTCCTGCACACTTACACCCTGTCAAGGTCACTGAGGTCTGCTGATCAGCTGCGGCTGAACTTGCCCAGGACCAGGCTGAAGACCAGGGGCGACCGCTCTTTTTCAGCTGTTGCCCCCAAACTGTGGAATGACTTACCTCCACACATTAAAGTGGCGCCCACCCTCCATACCTTTACATCTCATTTAAAAACATATTTTTATTCCCTGGCTTTTAATTCACCATGAGAGCTGCTGTGGTCTTCGTTGTCGCTGTCGTTGTTGATATTTGTTTTGTTTTTATTATCATGAACATATTTTATCTCCGTAAAGCACTTTGGTAACCTTGTTGTTTTTTTTTTTGTTTTTTTTTAAATTGTGCTATATGGATTGGACCTATGTGAACAAATGAACAGGCAGATTGAGGACAAGTGAATATATCGTTTTGGAGTCTGTCTTTGAAGTAACATGTCATCTACTCACCACATGTTGAGGCTGGCTGGGTGACGAGACCACCACACTGTTACAGATGGCCAGAGCCAGGAAGAAATCAGTGATGTAGGTCAGCTCCAGGCTGGATGGAGACCCAGAGCAGCCGTCACTCAGAGGCAGCACAGGAGAGCAGAGCCAATTCAACTTCCTCACTAGCTCAGGGTCTGGTACCACCTCCTTTGCCTGGACAGACAGGAGCAACAGGAGCTGATCCATCAAGGCTACAGCAGAACTCAGGAACATGAACACCCATTATCAACTTTCCAGGGGGAAAAAAAAACAATATTCATTCCGAAGACAGTGGAGCTCACTAAATGTGTCTACATGCCGTTAAGCTGGGGACTTCCTGCATGTATTTTCCAGTATCAGTTTACTACAGTGCATGTAATTCAAACTGGGTATAAGCCAATATCTCTGCAGCAAAGGTAAGTATATCTTGACTGTCAGTCACTAGTACAGGTCATACTGGGTCCTATATTTCCCACAACGCAAACAATAGCATCTTTTCTTTAAACCTCCCTGTCTCATAAACAGACAAATCTTTAAATATTGACACCTCTAGTACGTATTGCAGTCTGAGTAACCCTGATGACAGTCCCCTTCTCTTTTCTATTTTTATTAATGAACTCCCATCATTATGTAAAACTTTGAATATTCATTTCTATGCGGATGATACAGTAATCTATTTTTCTAGTGCAAATATATTACAAATCACTGCTTCTTTACAGTTAGATTTCGATTTGATACAAAAGTGGTTGGCTATAAATAGATTAGTTCTTAACCATTCAAAGTCTTACATCATGTTGTTTGGAACAAAACAAAGGCTTAAATCTGCTACTAATAATCTTTCAATTTTCACATCTAATGGTGCACTACTGACTAAGGTTGATTGTGTTAAATATCTGGGGCTATGGATTGACTCAGAATTATCATATAAAAAGCATATTGATTATATATGTAATAAGATTGGCTATTCTTTTGGGGCTTTGTACAGGTCAAAGAACTGTTTCAAAATGAATGTAAAAAAGAGGCTGGTATCTCAGTTGTTACTGCCTGTTATCAATTATGGAGACATTGTGTATCAAAATGCTTCAAAAGCTGATATTATGAAGTTTAATGTTAAATTTAATAGTTTGTGCAGATTTATTCTGAATTGTGACTTTCAAACCCACCACTGTGTAATGTACAATCAACTGCAGTGGCTTTCTCTTGATGATAGAAGACAGTTACACTGGTTTCTTTTCAAATGCATTAATTTTAAATATAGAGTTTTTCATTTTGCATCATTCTAATCATATTTATTCTCTTAGAAGCAATAACTATCTTTTTCATGTTCCAAAAACTACACTAGAAATAGCAAAAAAAGCATTTAGGGTTAAGGCTCCTAGAGACTGGAACAATCTACCAACTTTCTTGACATCTTGCATCTTGAATGCTCTTATTGTTCACCTTACAACAGACTGCTCCTGTTAATTATTGTTACTTACTGTTATACTCTACTGTTTTACTATTAGTGTTGGTGTCTAGATTTTGTGCAAGGTACATGAGTGAATGTGTTTTCTTTTGTATTCTTGAAATGTTGACTACTGTGTGTTTAATGTTTGCTGTATATTGTGTAGTTTTATATTATTGTGTGTTTTTGGTCAGGACCCCCTCGAAAACGAGATGGTACATCTCAAGGGGTTTTTATCCTGGAAATAAATAAATTTCTACCCATTTGCCCCATCTTCCGAGCCCAGCAAAAGGTTCAGATTGGGGCTGTTCGCGAATTTTTCTGCCTCCTCCACACAGCATGACTTCCTTTCTGATGGTTACCTTGAGAGTTGCTAGATGTAGTAAAAAAATCAAGTTCCAGCTTGTGGTTCATGCATGTAAGATCAGTGTTGGTTCCTCATCAAGTTGAGGTTGCCTCCCCAGTTACATCTTCCAGCTCACTAACTAACTAGTCCTGATTTTGAAATGGAATACGGATGTAAACAATGAGGCAAGTTTTGTTGGACGTCATCATGTTCTCATTGATTAGGGTGCTGAATTTGTTAATAGACAATGTATTCAGCTAGCTGTGCTTATATTTTCTCTCCTATGAAACATCTAAGTACAAAAAAGTCGCAGAGATTGAGTCCACTGAGCTACTGAACCTCACTCAGTGATGGTTGAATTGTGAACACAAGTCATATTTGCAGATGGTGCGGCAGTGTGCAGGCAGCTCTCCATTACCTTCAATCTTCTCTCCACAGTGCTGCAGCACTGACTATGGTCTATTCAATAACATCTTCCACCCTCTTTTTGACAAATTCTTCACATTTTCCACGTTATCTAATATGTGATCTAACCTAGCCATTTTATCCATTAGCCCATTAAGTAACGATGGATCAATATGTACCCTCTCTTGGTGCGGACTACAGAACAAAATCAGCACTTAAACAACCCCTCTGCGTTGACAGCAAGCCATTGCTCTCTTTCCATCTTCCATCTGCCTCGACAAACCTCCAACCAGGCCCGAGCAGAAGGGTAGAAAAGGCAGCTGTTGAAGTAGGCCTAACGTATCAGCTTGGACTTGTGTGGAAGGGTTGTATGGTGATGCTGGATATCGTTGTCGTCGTCAACCAAAGTAGGCCTAGTAATGTCATCGTGGCTGTTTGTCTAGCCATTGGGGACTTTTTCTGTGCATTCTACATTCTCTTTCGATAGCTAGCAAAAGTCATTCCAAGCCAAGTATTGTTTACAGTAACAGTTAACTTTTAACACACTTCAAAACAGTATGAAAATCATGTGTCTATGGTGTTTGTGAGTGTGAGTCTGACCACACGGCTGCAGAAGGCACGGGTTCTGGGCTGGATGTGATTGGACAGTTGCTCTTCCGCTGACTCAGCAGTGAGTGTGTGCAGAGACTCATTGCTGCGGTTGCAGCTGAGGGACCGACAGCTCAGAGATTTACCACTGCAGCCCGACTTCAGAGTCATAGAGCGACCAGCTGCCTCGTTCTTCTCCGCCTCATACACTTCCAGCCTCCGAGCTGGAACACACACAGAGCATTTCCTGGTAAAAATACTGTACTTATAGTGTAATTGTTGGGTCTATTTAAATATCACAATGCGTAAGGTCTAGACTTTTATGAAAAGTGCAAAGGGATAACTTTTGCTATGAATTGGCGGTATATAATTTAACTGAACTGAGTTGAACTTCAGCTCTTTTCTAGTCTTCCGTTCTTCCACTCGTGGGGATGGGGCTATATGCTCCAATGTGGCAGAGATTGTTGAAACAGAGTTATTGTTATCACGCAGGTTTGATAAGTTAGAAATGAATGCTGAAATGGAGTTGTAAGATTTTTATGAAGGTTTAAGGAAGAGCTGAATATCTAGCAGTATCTCCACCATTGTTGTGTTGTTTCAGTGTTTTTAATCCTGTAGGTGAACCAATGTGAGATGCACATTTACAGTACTGCACTAAAAAGAGCAGGGAGGCGTCACATCAGACCCCCGTGAATGAGCACCACACTAGTATTTATTAATTCTGAACGTGTTCCATGTTCAAATTGCACCAAATGCGACCCTGCACTCTGCGACGGAGTCTGCAGCAACACCCGTGTGAGGTCGAACGGATGAATGGTTGTTGTCTGTGTTCCTTCTAGTTCATTTTAATGCATGCATTCATAATGTATGACTTCATTTTACAGATGAAAAACATTTTCTTTTGGCTAACTCCAGCGCATTTGCATCTATGCTTATAAATGTGCACTGTCCCTGCTAAATTAAATTGATGAAATAAAAATACAAACATAATAAAATAGTAATAATAATAACTGAGTAATGCAATTAAATTGACAAAGTTTATGCCATTAGTAATGTTGTAATACTGTAGATAAAAAAGGATCAACTATTTTTACCTGTAAAAAAAACATGGGCATCTTGTCATCTACCTGAAAAATTCTAATGCCTGAATTATTGGCACGTCTGAATGTACTATTAATGCTTAGTGTCCAACTCATCACTGTATGGTGTGCTATGCCATTCGACTTAATTAGGGATCCAAGCAGTGAAGCTGCTGGAGCCCTATTGTTTTTGTTGTCATTATTCTTTCTTCTCGGCTGAAAGTGTTTGGGCAGCAAAAACTGCTGGATGAAAACTCGCCAAAATTGGCACGTAGGTTGCAAATTCCACCCACTATTCAGGAAAAGAAAATGGCCGTGGGAAATTTTAATATTAGGTTTACTATGTTTAAATTAACGCTGATTAAAGAGATCACAACAATTTTCTCAACAAAACCAGTGTTATAAACCAGTCATTGTACTACTGCATTCCTGCTCTAATTAGGACATTCATCACTCATATTTCCAGTTCTTACCATTTTCCTCATGAGAATATTCAACACCATAGATACTGCAGCGGCGGAACACCATCTTGTTCTCCGTCAGAGTTCCTGTCTTATCAGAGAAAAGGTACTGGATCTGACCCAGGTCCTCAGTGATGTTGAGAGCCCGGCACTGGATCCTAGAATCCAGCTGTTTGTTGTACAGGGCTAAGTCATTGTGGATGAAGTAGATCTGGCCCAGTTTCACAATCTCAATGGACACATACAGAGAAATGGGGATCAGTACCTGTTGGACAGAAATTGATTACACCTTCTCCACGATGCATTTCTTGACATGACAAGTACTTCACACGTATAAATACTGCTTTTGAAACTTTTATTAATGTAGACATAAAAATAGATGTCTTTTCATTACCAGGTCACCAACACTGTGCAGGAAGTTGTGCCAATCGGAGGTCACTAAGATTAATGTTGAGTCGGTGTGTACATATGCAAAAACAATGTCGGACACCGTAGTTTTCTCTGGACCCCTGCCAAATCTGACCAGTGATGACATGTATAGCCGCACGTCGTCATTCCGCCGCTGGCTGTCGAGGTGGTGTCCAGCAAACGATGTGGGCTTTGTAGATCATTGGCAGACTTTCTGGGGAAGACCTGGTCTGATTCGGAGAGACGGCATCCATCCCACTTGGGAAGGAGCAGCTCTCATTTCTAGAAATCTGGCCAAGTTTATTAGTGGACCAAATCCATGACAACCCAGAGTTGAGACCAGGAGGCAGAGTGGCAGTCTAACACACTTCTCTGCCCTTCTAATTCAGCAGTTACCCACCCAAAACCCTACGCAGAGTCGCAGTCTAACACACTTCTCTGCTCCTCCATTTCAAGAGTTACTTAGTGAAAATCCTATAGTGATGGTGTCTGCCCCCCCGACCATTTAAATTATTTAAATCAAAGGTAAACAGAAGAGGAGCTGTACATAAAAACCTCATAAAAATTAAAACCACAAGAGCAATAGTGCGAACAAATAGGAGAGTTAAATGTGGACTCTTAAACATCAGATCTCTCTCTTCTAAAGGTGTACTAGTAAATGAACACTTTCACACCCAAGTTGGAAATCACTGCAACCAATTCTTTCGTTATAGTGTACCGAGCACCTGGTCCATACTCTTAATTCTTATCTGACTTTGAGTCTTTGAGTTTTTGTCAACTTTAGTCCTTAAAACAGACAAAGTTATTATTGTAGGGGATTTTAATATTCATGTGGATGTTGAGAATGACAGCTTCAGTAGTGCGTTCATCTCTCTGTTAGATTCCATTGGCTTCTCGCAGAGTGTTCATGAACTGACTCACTGTTTTAACCACACTCTCGACCTTGTTCTGGTATATGGTATTGAAATTGAACAACTGAACAAAGAATTGAACAGAATCCCTCTTTGTCCGACCACTGTTTGATAACTTTTGAGATTGTATTGCTGAACTACACGCCATTGGGCAAAAAGTTCTATACAAGATGTCTGTCTGATAGTGCTAAATTTAAGGATGCGATTCCATCAGCTCTAAATTCATTATCAAGTAATTACAAAGTAACGGAGGACTCCTATGCTAGTTTCTGTCCTTCCCAAATCGATCATCTTGTTGATAGTGCTGCAGACTCGCTGCAAATGACACTCGAGTCTGCAGCCCCTCTAAAAAAGAAAATACTACAACAAAGACGGTAAGCTCCATGGTATAATACTGAAACTCGCAAATTAAAGCAAATATTGCGGAAACTTGAGAGGAATTGGCGTTCTACCAAACTGGAAAATTCTCATTTAATTTGGATAACTTTTGAGTTTATATTGCTGAACTAATAATGAATTACATTTATTTAACGCTTTATCATTGAAACTCAAAGCGCTTCACAGTGAAGTGGGAGGGACTCACCTCAACCACCAAGCAGCCATTTTAGCGGCAGAACGCTCACCACACATCAGCTTCAGGCAGAGAGGGAGGGAAACATTGAGCCAATTACTATGGGGGATGATTAGATGGTCAGATGGTGAAAGCCAGGTTGGGAATTTTGCCATGGCACCAGGGAACCCCCTACTCTTTGCGAGAAGTGCCATGAGATTTTCACTGACCACAGTGAATCAGGACCTCGGTGTAACGTCTCATCCGAAGCTCCTACAGCACAGTGTCCCCATCACTGCACTGGGATCTTATTATTAGGACCAGAGGGAAGACTGCCCCCTACTAGCCCACCAACACCTCTTCCAGCAGCAACTTTGTTTTCCAAAGAGATCTCCCATCCAGGTACTGGCTAGGCCCAAACCTGTTTAGCTTCTGTCAATCAGCAGTAGCAGGTTTTACATTGGTATGGCTGCCGGTAACTACACGCCATTAAGCAAAAAATTTTAAAATAAAGATGTCTGTCTGTCTGATAGACACTGGTGAAATTGGCGTTCCACCAAACTGGAAAATTCTCATTTAATTTGGCTAGATAGTCTTAAAACTTATAGGAAGTCCCTCCGTAATACCAGAGCAGCGTACTACTAGTCATTAATAGAGGAAAATAGGAACAACCCCAGGTTTCTTTTTAGCACTGTAGCCAGGCTGACAGAGAGTCACAGCTCTATTGAGCCAAGTACTCCCATAGCTCTCAGTAGTTACGATTTCATGAGCTTCTTTAATGATCAAATTCTAACTATTAGAAACAAAATTCACCAAGACCAGCCCTCAACTGGCACCGACTTATCTCTTAACTCAGGAACCTTAGAAACAGCTGTAGAACCAGATATATGTTTAGACTGTTTTGCTTCCCTCAATCTTTACCAACTAACTTCAATAATTTCTTCATCTAAACCATCAACCTGCCTCTTAGACCCCATCCCGACTAGGCTGCTTAAAGATGTTCTACCCTTAGTCAGCACCTCTATACTAGATATGATCAATCTATCTTTATCAACAGGCTATGTACCACAGTACTTTAAAGTAGCTGTAATTAAACCTCTTCTGAAAAAGCCCACACTTGATCCAGATGTTTTAGCAAATTATAGACCTATATCTAACCTTCCATTTCTCTCTAAGATCCTGGAGAAAGCAGTCGCCAAACAGCTGTGTGACTATCTACAGAGCAATAGTTTATTTGAGGATTTTCAGTCAGGATTTAGAGCTTATCATAGCACAGAGACAGCACTGGTGAAAATTACTAATGACCTCCTAATTGCATCAGACAAAGGACTTGTCTCTGTACTGGTTTTATTAGATCTTAGTGCTGCATTTGATACCATTGACCATCAGATCCTATTACAGAGACTGGAACATTTCATTGGCATTAAAGGAACCGCTCTAAGCTGGTTTGAGTCCTATTTATCAGATCGATTTCAGTTTGTACATGTTAACAATGAGTCCTCCATGCACGCCAAAGTTAGTCATGGAGTTCCACAAGGATCTGTGCTGGGACCAATCCTCTTCACTTTATATATGCTTCCATTAGACAATATTATCAAGAAACATATTATTATCATAGACACTACTATAAATATCTGTACCATTATTCATTCAGTCTATAGCAACATTACCGTTACTGTCTGTATATTGTGTAGGCAGGAATTAAAATGGTTAACACTATACCTGCAGCACAATGATCATTGTCCAGAAGACATAGAATCCAGCCAGGACGGGAGACGTCTTCCCATCAACTTGAAAGATGGGGTCTTTGAGGTTCTTCAGCCAGAGGCTGTGGCCTGAAAAACACCAAGACACCCGAGCAGCTTGTCACCTTGGGCAACTAAACATTAAAGCTGGACATGATTGATTCCCTTAGCCTCTGGAGTATTCACTTGCTTTTTGTCACAGTTCTTTTGGTGACTGACACACTGGTTACCATGAAAATACTGGCACTGTAGTAGTCTATGTGTTTTACACTGCCAGCTATATACTGCATTAATCCTGCTGCTGTTCATGGCTGTGTTATGAAATGACAGCCATGTAGTGTCAGGTAGCATTGGTACACACCTATAGCAGCAGTCAGACACATGATGATGAGCAGGAGCACACACCACAGGACGTCTGTGTTCAGACGCTTCTCCAGCTGGCTGCGCTTATATCTTGGCCCACTGTTGTTCATCATGGCTTTCGTCTCATGACCTATGTCACACAACAAGAGAAGAACAGACCACAGCCATGCTCACTTATACTGACCACTATATATTGCAGAAAGTACATCAGCAAACCTGAAAATGTTACAGGAGCTTACACAATGTTGGCATTATAAAGCTCCACTCTAGTTCATTGTTTAGCTCAGCAATCATTGAGAAGTTGGGGACAAAACAATGGTACCATCCATCAACACCCAGAAACTTTTGAACTTCCTTAAGGTTTCTTGGCACAGGGTAGTCAAGAAGTGCCTCTGTCTTCCTTGCTCACTATATGTCCCAGGAATTTAAGCTCTGGGCGATAGAAGTGGCATTTCTTCAATTTGAATGTAAGGCCAGTCCACTGAAGCCAATCAAACACTTGCTGGATGTCATGTAAGTGTGTTTGGATATCCTTGGAATAAATTATCATCATCCAAGTACACCATACAGCAGTCTTCTAGGCAGCTCCGAAGAACTTGAATCATCCGCCTCTGTAATGTAGCTGGAGCGCCATTCATTTCATAACTCGAAATTGGAACAGTCCAAAACACATGACAAACGGCATGAAAGCTAGATTTTCCGGGATCTCCAACAGCCAATAACCACTGTTGAGATTTCAGGTGGTAAATAGAATCTCAAATGGTTGGAAGAGGATATCCATCTCCCTCACTATATTGATTAATACAACGGAAATCGACACAAAACTGGGGTTTCCCACCATCCTTCTTAGGCAACAGCACCACTGGGGTGAACTGGAAGGCACAATGATACCCTGCTGGAGCATATCTTTGATTTGCTCCTTTACAATCTTCTGCTTCTGTAGAGGCAATCGATAAGGCCACAACATCACTGTTTAATCGGATTTTATGTTTCAGCACTGAGGTGAGGCCTAAAGTGGTGGTGCAGACCCGGGAATTGTTCAGCAAGAGTTGATGCAACTTCTCAGAATCCCTCTGTCTGCAACAGCAGCATGGAGAAGACTGTGTAAGTCCTCTCCCTCAGGTAACCAGGCTATGTCCCACAGACTATCACCACAGGTGGATACAAGAGAAGTTTACAGAAATGCCCTGTTCAAGTTCAGGTCAACCCAACTTTCATCAGGGGACAGGAGAGGCTGGAAAGGGAAAACACCTTGTAATTACCAGCAAAAGAGTACACATGGACCTAGACATTAACCAGAAGCCAACTTATGGTCATAAAATCAAAACCCAGAACAAGTGTCCACAAGTGGTTTCCCATGATGTTGGCGTAGTGAGGAGCATGACCAACAGTTTCAGACTAGTGGGTGCCCAAGATGGAGTCTCTTCCATGCTAGGACACTTTTGCCTCTGGCGGTTCTTGTTGTCAGGCTGACTAGCACAGTTAGCCATGTTTCCCTTTCTACCTGGTTCTGCAATCTGTTTTGCGACTGATTTCTGCTGCTTACCAAATTTTGGGCTACTTGGGTGGGGTATGAAACAACTAGGTCTTTCAGTTGTGACATTAGTTTCTTTCAGAGTCTTCATGTACCTTTTTTGATTTTCATCTCCTTCAATCTGACTTCCTAGTCGGATCTGCTCTTCTATGGAAGTAACGCGACCATGGAGCTGACATGCCAGAAAGGGATTCATAGCTTTCAATATCTTTTTTAATACATCATCATCTGTGGCACCCAGGTTCAAATCTTTTCTCCCAGAATGTCAATGTAGTCATCCGGAAGAAATTCATCCCAGGTGTGGATTTTGTCTCTAACCGTCTTCCACCAATCACTTGCTGAACCATGCAGCACTCTTCTCACGATTGCTAGGATCTCACCATGGGAAAGCATCTTTGTAAAAACACCAATGGATCTTTATCATCCTGAGGTCCACCAAAAGAAGGGATAACCATCTTAACTGGAAGCTTACCATGAATCACTTAGGAACTTTGTCCTTCGGAATCACACCCCTAGGCGTGGCAATGGTTGAGCCGACTGGAAGAACACCAACAGTAGCCGAGGTAGGCGACAACAGTTTTGAGTGTTTGAGATGAAGCTAGCACAGGTGTTACCGTTTCCTCAAGGCCAAATTCCTTTGTCTTCTGCAGGGAACTAACCAGAGAACTGAGTAGACCCTGTTGACCTTTCCAAATCAGCTCCTACTTTTCTGAGCAGTGGGCCGTAGTTCAGAGGGAAAACTAAATCAAATTGTTTGGGTATCTGCACATCCAGATACCAACTCTTTTTGGGTTCCCATGAAAATAAGATTTCAGCTTGTTGTGGTGGCAGCCCGGCTGATGGTGAGTGTCCTGGTTTTTTCTCCTTTTTATCAGTTTGTCCTTGGTTTTCTGTTCTCTGCCTGCCTCCCTGTGTTTTCTCCCCTGTGTGCTCTCTCCCTCTGCTCCTGAGCCCAGCCAACTACCTGCACCTGTATCTCATCAGCCACCTCGTCAGCCTCCCACACCTGCCAGTAATCACCTCATGACTGCCTGTATTTCAACCCCGGTTCTCCATACCATCCTCGCTTGATCGTCGTTGCTCCATACCCGGTGCCACTCCCACGTTCAGGCTTTCATGTTTCTTGTTTTTTCACATTTACCCTGTGCCTTGTCGCTCTCTTCCCTAACCTTGTCTCTCTGTCTGTTTCCCTCCCACGTACACTCACCCTCGTCCTCCATTCGGCTGGGCTCATCCACTGGCCCATTCCTCCTCGGACTTCCCTCACGGCGTCCTCCCTGTTCCCCCGCCTCTCCTCGCTTCCTCGGCCCCTGTGTTCCCCGGCTCCCTGGCCCCCTGTCTCCTTGGTTCCCCGTGCCTGTGCTTTCCCGACATCCACCTCTTCCTCCACTCCAGTCCCTTTACCCCTTTCTCCCTCAATAAACCTCCTTCCCTCCAAACTTTGCATTTGGGTCCTCTCTGTCCCCACACCACACAATCCAGCTCTCTGTAATTGTTGGGCGGCATTATTAAGAGGTAATATTACACTTTTATTTATGTTTATTTTGGAGCCAGAGATGGATCCATATTTTTCTAATAAATTACTGAGGGCTGGGAGTGATGATGCTGTGTAAGTCAAGATGCCCTCAACCGTAGAGTGTGCCTATATAGCAACTGCCAGCGGCTCAATTGCGAAAGAGGAGAGGGGACAAGGGCCTGGCAAGTACCTTGTGCCAACGGGAAAGGAAATTATATACAAGCATTTGTCTGGATCAATGCTGATGGGTTGAGATAGAGTATCCGAATCATTTGTATTAGGTTTGGACCAAAGTTCATTTTCAAGTTCAAAGTTCAAGACTGCAAAAAGGAAAGGCCACTCCAGACGGTCAAATACCTTTTCATCATCTAGTGATGATGTCCTTTTCACAGTGAATTATCTATTGAAGATAGAAACCCTATTGCATTTGCCTCCAGAAGGTCCCATGGCACTCCCATCCACCCCCAGCACTATGATTCCTTCCAGAAAGTTATCAATCTTATAATTATCTACACCCTGAGAGGAGTACAAGTCTATGTAGTCTCTAAAGGCCTCATTGATTAGTTATGTTTATGGATTTTAGTGTCACTTGCCTTATCATAAATTGAGGGGATACATCTTGAGCTATCCTCTTTTCGGATCTGCCTAGCTAACAATTTTCCACATTTGTCCCCGTATTCGTAATATTGATATTTAGTTCTGGCCGTAGCTTTCTCAACCACTTGTGTTGTTAACATGTCCTTTTGTTGTCTAGAGTGTTGAAGGTCTCCTCATTTTGAGTCTGAAAATGTTCTCTCTCCAGAATTCAAGGGTCTTGATTTTCAACAAATGCTGCTTCTTTTTCCATGAAGTATAACTTATACTCGCCTCTCTCGTGAGCCTTTATGGATTCTCACACAATGAGGCAGTCCCTTTATTAGTGCTGAGAAAGCAGCCAATAATATTCTTGATTCGATTGACATAATCTGTGTCAAAGAGCAGGTGTGTGGGAAAACGGCATAATCTAAAGCTCTTTGCAGTGTTCCTGTGAGCTATTTGGAGCATAAGGGGAACGTGGACTGAATGAGTCATAGCTAGGTATTTGCAAGAGTCTGTAAGATGGATTTTGTCACTATGAATAAGAAAACCAGATTCTGGTGCGAGTATGAGCATGTGAATAGAATGAGTACTCTTGTAGTGTTTTATGTATTTCCCTCCAAATATCTACCAGTTTGAGGTAAGCCATTTCTCAAGTGCCTTGGCTGGTTGAGTGTTGGACTTAGGAGGATCAGTCCCTTTCTTGGTCCAGAACCAAATTAAATTCCCCACCTATAACGAGCTCATTTGAGGGACATGTAAGTCTGAGAAACAAATTCTGAAATAATTAAGGGCAGTCGTAACTGGGGCCATAAGCATTAATCAATGTAATTGTTCCGATCCTGTCCTGAGTTTATTGTTTGGTCAGTTCAGTATCTGTTATTTAGTCTGTTTTTTGGTTCCATGTCTTTGTTCCTAGTCCTGCTAGTCTCTCTGTTTTCCCCGCTGTCTCTCTGCCTGCCTCATTAGCCTCATCTCTGTCCCCTGTGTTGCTCCCGCCCTGCTCGCTAGTCCTTGTGTATATAAGCTTGCTTGTTTCCTTCAGTGCTTGTGCAGTCATTGTTGTAGTGATTGTAGCCTGCTCTGTCTCGTCTTGCTTGTTCCCTGCGAGTTCTTTGGATTGTACACCTGTTTCTGGATTTTTCTGTTGGATCACCTTGTTTGCTTGGACTGTGTTATTTTGGATTGCGTGGACTCAGCCACTACGTTGTAAGTGTGCTCGCCTTTTGTTTGCATTAATAAATCACTGAACTGTACCAGAGTCTGCATGTCTTGCATTTGGGTCCACCAACCTGCTCTACCCTACACCCACCCATCTTTCTCAACATTATCTGCATGCAAATGGACATTTGTACCGATCACAGAGGCAACACCCCTTGATTGAGATGTAAAGGATACGCAAAATGTCTGTCCTTGCCTTTGTCAGATGTGTCTCCTGCAATAAAGCTATATCTATTTTATGTTTTTTGTTTTTTTTAAGTTTCGTACCATTTTATGTTTTGATAGTAGATTAATATCATTAGTATTGCATGTCAGAAACCTAAGAGGTGCACTTGTCATTGACCCTGTTTGTGTGTCTGGTAGGGTAATATTATAGTGGGCCAGTTAATCTTTGCCCTTAACCCTATGTGTTGAAGGCCAGTGTGACAGAGTCATACAGCCCTTGCCATAGCATAGTGCTGGTACACAGGAAGAAGAAGAAAGAAAAACAAAACACAAACCCTGTAGTGAGAGGAACCCCAATTCGATAGTGACAATCCTGTTGTCCTATCTTGTGAAATCAATCTACCCAGTGCTGAAATAGTGTGAACGTAAATTCAAACAGCGACACTAGTCATGTGTGAAACATAACTCCACCAGGCCTTATAGAGATGGCAATATAAATGGGATGTAGACCAAACCTGGCTAAAAAGACTGAGGCAGTCAATCAGAAACATCAGGTATATAAAGCCATTGATGAATAAACAATAACATAGTAAACGCAGCAGATGTGTGTCATACAGTCTATGCAACGGATAACTCTGGTAACAGGTGAAGTGTTCAGCGTTCTGTGCATGCAACCCTCTACAGAGGTGAGCAGTCCTCAGTGACCTGTTATACAGCTGTTTATAGTTTGTGAGCAGAATTGAGGCAGGTCAAGTTTAGCAACTTACGTTAAGGTTGGCAAGCACCAATAATAAGTTGACAGTCCTGCCATCAAGCTAGCACATCGGGGTGGTGATTCTTCAGGTAGTTTTCTGAGGACTGCGGGCAACTGAAGGTGCGTCTCCCCTCCGGAATTGGGCATATCTTTGATTAATGAAAGCAAGGAGTATTTTTCTTCGAAGCCTTCAGTATATTCTTCAATCTCACTTAGAAGTTAAAGTTTATCCAAACCAGCCCTCAAACTATTATCAGAGCTAACATCAGATGTCTACTCCTGAAGCCACGAACCAGAAACTCACCCAACGCCTATTGAAATTGTTAAACAGTGTGTAATAGACTGTGGCTAACAGCCTCGGGGAACCCGGGAATGAATCTGCGGTCAAGACAGAGTTTGCTGCAACAGCGTTTATCCTGTGGGCGAGTCTCACTGGAGAGTCATTAGGACAGACTGTTGGCCTCGAATGAAAGAAGTGATGACAAAGCAGCAACAGTAAGGCAACATTTACCTATACCTGTGGTCAGATGATTGAAGTTGAATCGTCTTAAATTTGGATTCCGAATCATATCCTAATAAAGTCCAAAATTCTGACATAAAGGGAAATAAATATAGAAATAAACAAATGCTCAATAAATAAATAAGATTCCGATTAAATGCACAAAAAATACGGTAAATAAATAAATGTAGGCAGTAATTTAATTATAGAATAAGACAAATGTATATATCTCTTTTAATTAGCTTATTGATTTACCTTTGTAATAATTACTTTATGATCTGTTATAATCTTCAACAATATTTATTAATTACTTTTTTAATGTATTTTTTTTATGTATTTATTTACATTGTTTTAATATTTTTGTCTGATTTATTCTTCCTTTGCATTTATGCAAATGAGGAGGGGGTGTGTCTCAAGAGGTGAACTTATTGCCTATTGGTGGATCAGTCAGATGACAGAGGTTGACTCTAAACTCACATCAACAAGCCATGCTCCCCACACAGTCACAAGAGATGGCTTCCTTTAGTGAATTGAAGTGATTAGCAACTCTATTTGTGGACAGTTCTACCAGCCATGTCTTCCTTCCTTTTTGTGTGGACGCTCTGACAGACAGTTTGCGGCATACACGGACACAGAACTGCGGTAAATGGAGCCGTTGTTTGTGCGAAAGACACGGCCAGCTACAGTAGTAGCAGCTAAATCTAGAATGCACACATATTCGAGGCTATCGAATCTCAATAGTACGCGATGCGACCACCACATACAAAATAATTTAACAAATTACGTCTGACTTTGTAAAGCAGGCTACATTTACATTTATGTGGACAGAATATTTTCCTCTGCTCACGTTCATCGTCATTTTCTGACACTCTGACAAACAAACACTCGCTACGCACCTCCCGATTCAGAGTTATCGTTACTGTTATAACAGCGCCTGTCACGTAGATGTCTTGATGAATAAGGAGAGGAAGCGAGCCAAGTGATGAGTGTTACCGTGCTCGCACAGTGTGTGAGTGAAACTTAGTAGCGCATTAATGACTGTGTGAAATTTTAGTAGTGGCGGCTATTTTTCAGCAGTGGTGCACCGCCGCTCCTGAATGCATATAGGGGAAACACTGATAGGCTATACATTTATGTCTAATTGTATAATTTAATTACTTTTTCTGTATTTTTTTGTGCATTTAATCACATGCTTATTTATTTATTGAGCATTAATTTATTTCTGTATCTATTTTTAAATCTGGCAGAATCTGTCCTCCATTCTCCCAATAATTTAAAACCACCACACCTTCCATTTTTGCCAAACTGTATAGTACCTGTTTATCATTTAATCCTGTTTGTTTACTTCTGTTCAACCTTCATTTCTTGCATATTATTGTCATTCATATTAACATTATTTCCCTTCTTTCACCTGTATTCAGCTTAGCTTTAATAAGTGCTGTCGTGTGTAATATGTTATTAGAATTCAAATCCCTGCATTTAGAATTTACCATTCAGATATTGAGATTGACAGTAAATAATTGAGTTAATTAATTCCCAAAGTTTCCCAGGTCATTCATTACTGGGTAGTAATGAGTGTAAATGAATAAGTAAGTAAAGTAGTATCACTACATACAGTATATTCATTGTTATGAACTCATTGTATGAACTATTCTATTTATAAAGAACACATAAATGTTTTTGCAAACCTACACAGAGAAGGGTGTTATGGATAACTGTAGGGGCCGACACACACGTCGCAAATCTCAATTAACAAGTAGAGTGGACTCATTGGACAGTTTTAGTGATGTCATCCCACATCAGGCTATATGAACCATGAAAGTGAAGAAGTCAAATTCTGGTGACTAACAGCAGATCATGCTGCACTTTACTGAACCTGATGTTATTATTGATCTTCTCTGGTGTCATAAAGAACTCAACAACCGATAACTGATCATGAACATTATTAATCAAAACTGGAACTAGACACTAGGAACATTACAGTGAAGATACGTACCGTATGAACTCAACGGCACAACACATGTCTGTTTGAAATTTGAACAGTTTTTGATGAGGCAGGGAAAATCCCTCCAATTACATGCTGACATGCAAATGTGTTATCATAGTTAGCAAATTATCTTGCATAAATACTGTATACTTTAGATTGCTTAAGCAGTTCAATCATAAAGTTTTGACAGTTCATGGAATATAAAGAATATAAATTTAATAGCTGTTTAGCTAAAATCACATCATACAGTCCTGTGGCTGGTCTGCTTCGTTTTTACACCACAAACTTGGACCCAGACCAAGACCCACCTCTTCAGGTGGTCTGTTTAATCTGCAGCTGTTATGACCAGCTGTGGTTTGGTTTGGAGAGACAGTTCTTTCTGGCGCTGCTCTGCTGGCGACAGGGGCTCTAGTACTGCTGCTGCTGCTGCTGTAACTACTTATTTGTCTGTTTTTTTTGTTTTGAAGTATGTATGGGCAGTGTTGTGGCGTTCTTTGATCTAAGTATTTGGAAGCTATCCCTATGTGATTAGGCTCAATAGGTTGCACTGTGGTGCTACATCGCGTTAACTTGTAGTATGAATGAGTGCACCGAGTCTTCTCCAGGAGATCCTGCTTGCTCTCAGCAGAAAGGGGACAAGCCATCAAATCATCTATCAGAGGACGTCCCCTGCTGCAGGGAATAAAATGGAAGAGCTACGACTAAACAGACGTGCATCATGGTCTTAACTGAGTCATGGCTCCATAAGGATCATACAGGACAACATGCTTTAGCTAGAGGGCTTCTCATGTGTATGAGCGGACAGAGAGGCCTCTTCAGGAAAGAGGAGTTATTTGTGTTTATGTCAGAGATAAGTAGTGTAAAAAACCCACAAACTTTATGTGACCTGGATCTAGAAGTACTTTGTCTGACTGAGTGACATTTCTATTTACCAAGAGTTAAGGATATTATAATTTATGATGCCTAAAATCCCCTAGTTGAATATGTGCATAACCAACCAATCCATCTTACTCCAGGGACACCTATCTTCATACTCAGGGATTTCAACCACTGTCATCTTGAGACTGCTCTACTGGGATTTCTTCAATATGTTAAATGTGACACGTTATAATAAGGTTTTGGACAAATGTTTTGCAAACATAAAAAGTGCATATAAAGCCAAGTCACTTCCTCCTCTCTCCAACTCTGACCACTCGACTATCCATCTCATACCCATGTACAGATCTACGCTCAAGTCCAGCAAGCTCCAACGTAAGACTGTGTTGGATGTGATTTTAGTTCAGCTTTGACACTGTCCGTCATCACTTGCTTGTTCAGAGGCTTATTGACATGCAAGTTAATCCTCTAATTATTAAATAGTTTAATTCTCTTTTAACAAACAGGTTATAACAAGTGAAGGTACACTTTCCAAGGAAAAATACTGTAATACAGGGGTAGCTCAAGGAGCTGTCAGCTCTCCCATCTTGTTCACACTGTATTCTACGTTGGTAACTCCTTTTCAACATATTACAGTGACCCCTTTAAGGCCTGGTGTGAGTGGCGTCATCTCATCCTCAACAACACAAAAAAGAAAGACATGATGGGGAAGTGAGAGCACACGACACAGTAGTCATCGGTGACAGAGAAAATGAACGGGTGACTTCTTACAAGCACTTGGGTATACAATTAGACAGCTTGTTGAAAGGAAATGTGCATGTTGATTACTTGTGTGCCAAACTGGCATTGTTTGGGCGCAGCACTAAGATCATGACTCTATTTTACAACAATCTGCTGGAAAGTCTGATCAGATATGGAATGGCATCCTGGTCTGCCAGGCACAAAAAATTCTGAAGGACCGTTCCCATATTCTGCACTTGAAATATTACCTTAGGGAAACACTATAGAGCTAGCAGATGTAATAGTAACATCTATTATTGTTCATCCCTACTTTGATAGCTCTCCTTAACAAACAATCTGCTCAAAACGACTGCCTTGAAGCTCTTTATATTCTTAGCATTGTTTACTATTTTATCTGTTTGAAATGAGTTTGCACATTCTATCTACCATGTTCTTACATTGGTACATTTTTAAAAATTAATCGCATTGTTACGCACAAAATTTAATATTGAATTCTAAAGCACTGTATTGCGCACTTTTGATTTAAATGCACTGCTATATACACAAAAGTGCAATAACATCTGGTTTGCAAACACTTTAAACAAATAAGGTCCTTTTTACCAGCAGTATTCCCTTTACACAGTAGCAATAAAATATTTCTTGTAAATCTCAACTTAAACATCAATGTAATCAAATCAAATATTAAACCAAAGCTATTTGCCACTGTCAGGGCAATCCCTTTTATCTAGCTTGTTAAAACAAGTTACCATCAGAGTGCAGTTTTCTTGTTCTTTTTCTGAGCAGGTATCAGCAGAAACATTTTTCTTTTATCAGGGAGCAGCAGAAACAGTCTGTGTTCAGTAGCAAGTTTCCCTGTTACAGTGAGGTGAAGTGATCGAGCACAAGGTGTACTGGGTGCGTTCCCGTGAAACTGTCGCGGTTGTACTTGCCTCACGCACATGCCTGCCTGCTGCTGAAGTTGAATTGTCTTGAACTTTTTGTACGCGACACGCAGCATAAATCATTGGAAGAGAGACTGATTCTCGCTGTTTGTGAGTTTCCAGAATCTAAATACTTATCAGGACATCAACAGGAGGGAATTCACATGGCAGAGCATCCCTGCAAAACTAAATGCAAATGCAAATGCAAATGCTCCGTACTTGTATAGCGCCTTTCTAGTCTTTTCGACCACTCAAAGCGCTTTTACACTACATCTGCATTCACCAGTCACACACATTCATACACTGAGCCTAAGTGCTCAAACGGAAACTAACATTCACACTCATTCATACACTGGCGGAATAGCCGCCAGGGGCAATTCGGGGTTCAGTATCTTGCCCAAGGACACTTCGACACGCAACTAGGGGGAGCCAGGGATTGAACCGCCGACCTTCCGATTAACGGCCAACCCTACCTCTACCTCCTGAGCCACAGCCGCCCCCGTTGCAGGCCTATCAGGTAAAGTTAGCCTATGTATAATTTTATTTTAAGTTAAGAGGTTAAAGCTGTGTAGCACATAGAAGCCGTTGCCATGGTTACCATCCATAGAGCGCCTGCCGTTCACTCACGGAGCGCTGTCTGCCTTTCTGTTCACCTGAGAGAACCTGCTGAGGCCTCTCTCCACTGCTTGTTTGGGAGGGTTATTTGCAGGCTGATCAACATCCCACCTCTCCTGTGACCCATGGTTTGACTGTAGGCCTATGTGTATTCAGAGCCAGTGAGCAACAGACTTTCAAAATAATAATTAAAAAAAAAACTGCGTTAATGCACGATAAAAAAATTGTCAGTGTTGATTAATTAATGCTCAGCCCTAATTTCTTTATTTATTTACTTATTTATAACCTGTGTTTGTTGCTATTTTATTGTTATTGCTTAATTGTCCTTGATTGTATTTGCATTTAGTGCAATTGCACAGAATAACTTAGAGTTTATCTCTGTTGTTCTGAGCATTACTCCTAATTTCAACTGATTTCAGTCAACAATTACCAATATGTGGCACTGTCTATCTACTTGTGCAATATGTATAGAATAGACTGTATTCATGTCTGTTACCTCAGCCTTGTGTGGCACTGTTTCCCAAGACAAATTTTCCTTAAGGGACAAAAAAGTTTATCTTGATCTTGACATAAGTTTGATTGACAGTTTTCATATCAGCATAAATTAACCACATAAAAGGGAAGAAACACCACAGTTCATCTGAACTGAAACAAAGCACAATAGAGGTGTGAGCAAGCCAATGTCATTGCCTTAAATCAGATGTTTTGTAAGTGATGCTGTGCTCTTACCTGCGTAGACCACAATGCCCACTATGGTATCAGTGTTGCGGACTGTGCAGCTCCTCAGCAGCAGGTTGCTGTTATGGAGGCCGACTCGAACCCCACTAGGATGCTCTCTGTGGAACAACATAAACACACAATAGGCCAGAGCTAAGCCTCCGCTGCACAACATGGTCCAGTTTTAGCCACTGACAGTTGTAGACAATAAAAGTGCGTTTGAGGCCATGTGATGGTCTGCTGCACTCTTTTGTGAAACCCAAGATGTTTCTCCTTTCACTAGTTTGTAATCACATCATAACCGTCTCGCTATCTAAATGGATAAATGTACAAATGTCATTATGTACAGGACCCTAATGTGTCATTATCCATTCAATACTTACAATTTTTAATATAAAAAATTATATCTCTTCTGAATTTGTGACACAGTGCTTTGTCATGCAGTCATTCTTCTTGCCAATAAATTTTTGTTATTTGATACATTTCAATCAATTTTCTAATATACCAATGCAACGATTCTTTATCGACTATAGATTGTTTAGAGAGAGCCTGTCATTATGTCTAGAGGTAAGTAGGATAATTAAAGTCTAAAGTACATCAGTGTTTTCAACCATTAGATGGTTGATGAGAACATAAGCCATAACACTGACAGGCATCAATGCGGTCTTTGGTTAGCTCAGTCGTTAGGGCTTGCAACCCCAGGGTTGAGTGTTTACCTTTCTCTCTTCAACAAATGGATTCTGCAGCAAATGTTTCTCAGATCACAGCATGTGCTACACTTTTCTTTTCAGTGTTTGATCCACAACCATCAACCTACGGATGCTTTTTCATTTCCCCAGTATCTCCAGGCAGAGGACATTTAGGGGAATCACGTTTTCTGACGGCTCTTTCAGAGGTGTGTCAAGAAGGCAGCAGACTCTTTTAATGTCGTTCAGAATTTTTCAACTCCAATACTGCATTACAGTAAACAAGCTTCTCGCGCTTTTATTTTACAGGCAAAACCACTAAAGAGCATGTGAGTGACTGTTGCTGCCATGACTGAGATCTGTTTCAGCAACGCTATCAAAGTATTTATTTATTTATATTTTTTGCCGCTATCAAAGCACCATAATCTGGCAGCGGGCCAGATATTTGGCAGTTTTGGCGAGATTCCATAATCAAAGAGAGAATTATTGTGTTTCCGTTGTCAATAACAATAACCGTTGTAAACTTTATCTATTATGTGGTTTATAATGGACTGTGGTGCAGAAACAGTGACAGTGTTTCACACTCTTTGCTTACATTTTTCATGTTGTCTGTCAGTGGCCAAGTCACAATAACATACGGTTTTACTGAATAATTAAGTAAATATAATTTCTTAGTAAATATACCTAAACCTCATTTCTTGACCTGTCTCAGAAGAGACACCTTTTGTCCTGTTGTCAGCCACCGCAGCTGTCCTACGCTCTTTGAAATGTTAGGGGGCAGTGGTAGACTGGATAGATGGTTGCAATTCACAACGCTCGCCACTAGATGCCACTAAATCTTACACACTGAACCTTTAACACTAAACGGACAAATTAAATATCAAAATCAATAATTTTTCGTTTTGGTTTTAAAACAGAAAACCCCACAAAAACGTTGTTTTTTTTTTCTGATTTGGTTTTGAAATGAAATAATCAAAGAATGAACCATACACATATTGTGTCTGATTTGTGTAGCTTTGTGTGTTACACTTGATAAACCTGCAGCAGAAAGACTTGGGTGATGGCGGTGCCCGATTAAATGTAATTAAGATGAGCTTGAACATCAACATAAGTGGGTTTTTAGTTACAAAAACAGGACAATGTTATAGAGCTGCAGTACCGGAGGCTGCTATTGGCTCAACGTTCAGCTTTTTACTCACTAGCAACTGGAACAGGAACACTTTCCTGAGAATTCTCCGTTTTTTAAGATTTTGTCAGTTTAAAATGAATTCAATGATAGTTGTCAGTACGTCCAATGGTACACAGTAAACATCGGCAAGCTGTATATTAACAAATCATAGACAGATTAAAAGGTTCGGGTAATTTTCATTCAGCCTCTCTACACAGTTTCAACCTGACCTTTATTTTCATCGTGAGATGGAAGAATTTAGAAAGTTGCGCAGCGCTGTTGAGAGCCTCCAACTGCAGGAACACATGGATAATCACAAATCATGTTTTCAGGGGCGATTTTATCTTATTAAGAGGAGCCAAGCTCGCCCCGGCTCCCCCGTAGTTTGGACGCTGACCGTAGCCTCGAGAAAAAAACATTGATAAACATATTTGGGTATTTTCTTAGATCGCTCAGGGAACCAGCTGGATTTGTGCATTTTATATCAAATAAATTTCTCCCTGAGAGAAAGAAAAGGAGGGGGTTTGAGATATCAACCCCCAACAGACAGCTGAAGCGACCAAAGGAGGGGTTGAAAGGTTTGCTTTCCCTGAGTGCTGTTTCTGGGCAGTTCGATCGTAAAACTTGCCACCTTTGGCAGCAGCCAAGACAAGGCTCAGTGCCTTACTGTTAAAATGACAAAGAAACACTAACCAGAAATTTGCTTTCTCCTGAACAGCCTATTAGAACTATTTTTAAGAGAGGGCAGGAAACCCTAAACTGCCCCCCACACATGTAACCATGGCAACTGACCTCCCTCTATTTTTAATTATCTCACATCAAAGGATATTCTCTTCTTCAGCCCTGAATTTCTTTGTGTAAACAAGTAGTACGCTCCTCAAAACTCAAAGTATTACCTTGTTTAATTAAATAATCTTTAAGTCCCTTAACAGGTCTCTCCACTCCATTTGAGTAGTTCTGTTACCATGTTGTTGTTGATATTGTTGTTGAAAAGAATCTAAATAAGTTAATTTTGCAGTGTTCTAATTATCAGCAATGATCCCTGACACTTCTTCCTTTTATGTTGTAACCAACGCTTTGTTCTCAACACTTTCTGACACTTCCTTTAGAAATAATTTGATAAAGAAATGTTATCCTATACTACTCGATTAACTTTCCAGCTCGAATTTAATGTTAAATAACTAAATTTCCCAGCTCCTGGGCAAAGGACTGTTTTAGGAATAATCAATGCTATCTTCATGTAACCAGAGCTCCCCCAAGTGGACAAAATAAGTATTACATGCCATTGTTCTGAAATGCCGTTTTAATGCATAAATGTCACTCTGTATTTACCTGTCCATAATCTGATGCCATTCGTGTATCTTGCTTATATTCTAAGTAAGAATGTGTAACAACCAATCTTATCCAGGAAGCTAGTTATGTTCCTCTCATCTAATATGATTCCTAGGAAATGCTAACCTTAAAGAGGTGGTATTATACTCATTTTCAGGTTCAAAATCTTATTTAGATTATTTTTTTAGATTATTTTCAGAGTGATGCATCTTACTTGTAAAAAATCTTTGTTGGGAGTTGCACATGTGCAGTTCCCAGGTAAGGACTACTAGCCAATCAGAAGCAGAGAAGGGCGGGTCGTAAGAAAAAGGTAGTGTGATCCAAATCAAAGCCGCTTCCGACTGCGACCGTAACCTAGCAGATGGTATAAGTTACTCACAAGTCCACAACCACACAACATCATTGTTCCACATCTTACCATCAGGACTAAACGTTGAACTGTTGCCGGTGTTCTGATGATCTATGCTGCCTTGCCGAAAAAGGCTACCATAGCGCAAATCGATAGAATTGGCCCTGCTCCGTTTTCCATTGCAGACAGTACCCAGAGATAGTACGTAGCTTGTTGTCATAGCGACGCCACACACAACTGCCGCAACGTAATGTTCAATGCAACACACACACCAACTCTTAAAATATATCTACGGTTAAAACGTTAAAACTCAGAATGTAAAGACAGATAAGCGGTATGAAAACCTTCCAGCTGTGTTTTCCTCTGCCGTTGTTGCTGCAGCGGTCTGTGTGACGGCGGGAGCAGAGGGCTCTGTGAGCGGGCGGCTGGCCGGCCTCACACACTCTTCCCGCGGTTTGGCGCAGGCTTCCCCTGCAGCCACTTGCGGAGCTCCTCAACTCCGACAATATTCAAGCATTTTTGTTCCGCCATCACACACAATATTGGAAATCTACACAGCTGATTTCTCACCTCAAAACTTCTCAGAAGTGGATTTAGTGATGAGATTCCATTCAAAAACTGTAAACTTTCTGTTGCTGGCCTCTGTCTGGTGCAGGCAAAGATGATGCAGTGAATAGTGAATATTCTCTGACCAATCAGCAGTCTGTCATGTTTTTTCCAGTTACATTTTAGTATCCCTCAGCTCGCTTGGAACCTCGACGGAGGTGAGGTGATGCGAAAAAAAAGTACCTGGAAGCAGGTACAGGTGCAACATTTCTACAATGGAAAACCAAACAAAGGCGAGTCGAGCCAAAGGGCCTCCGCTCAGACTAGCTTGGTTTGAGGGCGTGCCTGACCCCCCTAGCCGCTTGGCAAGCTTTATGACACGTTTTTATTGTGACGTCACAAGTAAAGGAAGTGAAGGGCTGGACTACAAACAAGCTGTTTTCAGTTCAGAGCAGAGTTTTCTGTGGGAGATGGGAACTCCCTTTGGGCTGGACTTTGGGCTTTTTCACTTTGCAAACCTGTTACATGCACAAAAAAGATATATAACTCAATAAAGGAGAGGGAAAAAGCCAAAAAGCATAATACCACCTCTTTAAGGTCTAACTACTGACAAATGTTTTCTTTTTTATCAAATGCTTAAAACTAAGAACGGTATACCCGTTTGACAACTACTACTACTTTGATTGTAGGAAGATATTTGATTAGACTAAGCGCAAATAGATTTTAGAATAGACATATCAAAAGTTAAGAAGACAGTCTCTCAGGAAACCGGAAACAAAGCCCTCCCTCAAGGGAACAAAGGACTGCCCTCTGGGAACCACGGCCCAACAAACAAAAGCAGCGACCCATGCTCGCTCGCCCTCTTGTCCTTTTTTCGCTCTTGTCCTCTTGCCCTCTTCACCTGGACTTCGGCACGCACTCAGTGTGCTCCTTCTCCCAGCAACGCCCTAAGAAGTTTGATATTTTATTCTCTGAATATTAAAATTCATAATTTGTATTAATTTCATAAGTTTATTAAAATCATAAGTAGACATGCTACATGCGACCTGTGACGCTATAGGGGTCCCCGGTGCGTTACAAACGTCCATAGGCCTTTGACCATGCCATATGTGATAATTCGGGGAGTGAGAACGGGTTGTAGGGAAACAATGTTTTTGAAACGAAATAATCAAAGAACGAACCATA
Organism: Micropterus salmoides; assembly: GCF_014851395.1. NCBI lineage: Eukaryota > Metazoa > Chordata > Actinopteri > Centrarchiformes > Centrarchidae > Micropterus > Micropterus salmoides. The sequence goes on from NW_024041039.1 coordinate 32,876,684, forward strand.
CACGGATTGTTTTACTATACCACAATAAATAGAAGCCCTAAATATTTAGATTTCTTTTTCTTTCTTTTTTGAAGAGACACATTATCTTCATACTAATCCCATATATTTATCTCACTTAAGTGATATAGACTGATATGTTGGATGACTGTAGCATGGAAAGGAACTCACATATAACCTCTGAACTTGCTGAGGTCATCATTGGGGTTCTCACACTCAATACGACAATGGAAGCTCTCAAGGGTCAGTTCTTCTCCCTGGAGAAGACACACACACACACACACAGATAAACATACAGATAAACAGAATTACAAACCACTAGAGGTGTGACCAGAGACCCTTAGCTCACAAGAACAAGACTTTAGAAGATTTTAACACTATTTTTAACATTTGAAGCATAACCAGTTAATTTCCTGCATTCTGGTGATTTTTTTCTACATCAATTTATGGTGGAAATGTTTTTATTTATATAAAGGGAAACGCAAAATTCAGACGGCAGGTGACAATTCACAATCTCAAACAGAATCTAAGTCAGTGCAGCTCTCAGGCATTCTATGTTGCTTTCAGATCTGTTTCTCTTGTAGATCAACTTTTCTCATGTAACATCATCCTGCTCAGTCAGCACACATTATTTAGTCTTCCCTCCTCTTTGTGTCTTTGTTTGGGGAAGTAACCTCTTTAAATATGCATGTGGCACCTTTCCACCTCAATGAGAAATAAACTCATTTCAGTTCAGTTGAATGATTCAACTGAACTCAATTCAGTTGATTCAGTCCTGGACTTGAATAGCGCATGTGTTTCAGCAGGTTTTCTGTTCATATTCAAAACGTTCAGCACATTAAGAATCTCTCCCTCATCTCTGTGTTCTCTGACATGTCCAGAAAAAGTCATATTATTCCAAGACTAACTTCATCATTTAATGATAATTCATAATATTTTTATATTATTTATAAAAAATTATATTTTTATATTTTTAAATAAAGTTATTGTTTCTTCAGACCATAATGGAATGGAGGTGTATTACTACCTGAAACACTGATTATGCAGAAATCTCACCACAAATCCACACATCCACCAGCACCTCCGATAAAGTGCAGCTTACAGAGCAAGGTTGTGCTTCAATTTTTAGATGTTTATATTGCAAAACTTTACCAGCTACATTACCACTCTGTCACAACTGTCTGAACTCACAGCACGAGAGTGGGTTTACTTGATTAAAATCACAGTGGTTGTTTCTAAAGTATCTTCTCAAGTCGTTTCCTCGCTCCTCGCTTGAACTAGAAGGATCAAGTTATTTATATAGCGCCAAATCACAACAATAGTTATCTCACAGCGCTTTTCATAAAAGAGCAGGTCTAGACCATACTCTGTGATGTTATTTACAGAAGCCCAACAGTTCCCACCAAGAGCAGCACTAGGCGACAGAGGCAAGGAAAAACTTCCTTTTAAGAGGCAGAAACCTCGAGCAGAACCATGGCTCAGGGTGGGCGGCCATCTGCCTCGACCGGTTGGGGTGAAGGAGAGAGAGAGCGAGAGAGAAAGAGAGAGAGGGCAGGAGAGGAACAGAGAGAAAAAGAGAGGGATGGAAGGAGAGAGAGAGGGGAGGGAGGCAGCCTACACAATATACACACACAGAGGTACAGACAGTAAAGGTGATGTTGCTATAGACTAAATGAAAAATGGTACAGATATTTATAATAGTGTTAATGGTAACAGTCGTGATGTTAATGATTATAATAACAATAATAACAATAGGACTAGCAACAATAGTCGTTGCAGCAGAGGGTGTCGAGCAGGAACACGGGGGCAGCAGGTGACCCGCAGCCACAGATCCAGACTCCACAGCTCCAGAGCCAGAAAACCTGCAGGAAGTGATAGGAGGAGAGAGGAGAGGGACGAGAAAGCACAAGACTACCAGAAAGGGGAGAAGTTGTGTTAGTAACATGCAATAATAGGATGAGGTTGCATACAGAGGGAGAGAAAGTAGAGGAGAGAGGAGCTCAGTGCATCATAGGAAATCCCCCGGCAGTCTAGGCCTATAGCAGCATAACTAAGGGATGGTTCAGGACTCACCTGAGCCAGCCCTAACTATAAGCTTTATCAAAGAGGAAAGTCTTAAGCCTACTCTTAAATGTGGAGATGGTGTCTGCCAAAGAGGTATTCTGTGGGAACACCACTAAATGTTAAATTTCAATACCATACAAAACAAGGTCGAGGGTGTGGTTAAAACAGTGAGTCGGTTCATGAACACTCTGAGAGAAGCCAATGGAATCTAAGAGAGAGATAAACGCAGTACTGAAGCTGTCATTCTCAACGTCCAGATGAATATTAAAATCCCCTACAATAATAACTTTGTCCATTTTAAGGACTAGTTGTCAAAAACTCTGCAAATTCAGATAAGAATTCAGAGTACGGACCAGGTGCTCGGTACACTATAACGAAGAGAATTGGTTGCAGTGATTTCCAACTTGGGTGCGAAAGACCAAGAACAAGGCTTTCAAATTTGGGTGGGTAACTGCTGAATTAGAAGGGCAGAGAAGTGTGTTAGACTGCGACTCTGCCTCCTGGTCTCAACTCTGGGTTGTCATGGATTTGGTCCACTAATAAACTTGGCCAAATTTCTAGAAATGAGAGCTGCTCCTTCCCAAGTGGGATGGATGCCGTCTCTCCGGATCAGACCAGGTCTTCCCCAGAAAGTCTGCCAATGATCTACAAAGCCCACATCGTTTGCTGGACACCACCTCGACAACCAGCGGCGGAATGACGACATGCGGCTATACATGTCATCACTGGTCAGATTTGGCAGGGGTCCAGAGAAAACTACGGTGTCCGACATTGTTTTTGCATATGTACACACCAACTCAACATTAATCTTAGTTTCCTCCGATTGGCGTAACCGGGAGTCATTACCGCCGACGTGAATAACAATCTTACTGTATTTACGTTTATCCTTAGCCAGCAGTTTCAAATAAGACTCAATGTCGCCCGCTCTGGCCCCAGGGATGCACTTAACTATGGCCGCTGGCTTCGCTAACTTCACGTTTCTCAAAATGGAGCTGCCAATGATCAGAGTTGGTTTCTCAGCGGGTGTGTCGCTGAGTGGGGAAAATCTGTTAGAGACGTGAACAGGCTGAAGGTGCCCCGTGGACTTTGAATGCTTACGACTTTTCCTCCTTCGGACAGTCACCCAGGAGAATCTGTCTGCAAGAAACACGTTTTACATCATTTATCCTCATTTCTGTTCAGTCACATGTGAGGCTGATCATTCCTGTGTTTAGTCCATAAAGACAACAATAAAACATAGCCAACATGTAGCCTAAAGTGTCGGACAATACACTGCACTAAAGTCTATAAATAAATAAAGTAAGCCTGCACATCCAGCCATCTCACCGACTGCATCTGATGAAATCAGCTGATGAAAGAATAAATGAAAGCTGCACTAGCGTTGGGTTGATATGATGGAATGCAGTGATTGACTTGCGAGTGATGTGACTTAAAATAAAGTGTATGCAGTAGTGTTAAAGGATATCAGAAGAGGAAATAAACGGAAAGCCTAAAACTGAGCGTCGACTTTGATATGAGTTACATCATTTTAATTTCCACAGGGCCAACATTTAGCCTCAGAATCAATAAATCTAAATGCAGATAATATCAGCATTGTGCCAGTAGAAATGATCCTGTGCCTCTGAGCAGGACATACAGAAACAGGTAACAGCTACAGAGAGAATCATGCTGCTCTGCATGAGTACTGGGAGACTTTATTAGTACCAACACAGTGCACATGTGTGCAGACAAAAACTCCATCAAAAGTCTCTACAGCTGTTAGACTGACAGCTGATCCAGCTGTGATCAGCTGTCGCCGTCATCACAAACGGATGTCGCTTTACGTGACGCTTTGGAGGAAAGGACATTTCATTTCTCTAAAAACATATTACCCCGTTCGTTCTCTCCTGGCTTGGTTTCCTTGTGTCTCTCCATGTATCGCCAGTGGGCAGGACTACGACGCAAGGAAATTACTGCCCTCCACAGGTCAAAAGTTTGAAATATATTCTTACATACAATCCTGTGTCATGCAGAAACTGAAGAACTGTCTTGGAGATCAATTTATGTTTCTCACTGTGTCCAAACAAAGATGCGACAGAAAAAGCCTAATCTCCAAGTCCTGCCAATCTAACAAAGACGTGAATATGTACTGTCTGCGGCCTGAAAGTGACCCACAGGAGCAGAAGAATAAAACGACATCATGCAGCACGCTGTTGTACAGAAGTAAACGTGGACAGAGGTTAGCTCCCTCTCCCTCTCCCTCTCAGCCCCCCCACTCACACCCAACCAGATTTCTCATAACATTCACTTTTAACCACCTACATGTGCAGCCAAAGTCATATGCTCTTCAAACCAAAATTTAAAAACCTTTACCTTCTCTAGTAGAGACCCATACAGTATTTGTTAACTTTCTTATAATATATACAGTGGGGCAAAAAAGTATTTAGTCAGCCACTGATTGCTTAAGTTCTCCAACTTAGAAAGGAGAGGTCTGTAATTTTCATCATAGGTACACTTCAACTATGAGAGACAAAATGAGAAAATCCAGCAAATCACATTGTAGGATTTTTAAAGATTTGTAAATTACATAAGTATTTGGTCAATAACAAAAGTTCAACTCAATACTTTATAACATAACCTTTGATGGCAATGACAGCGGTCAAACGTTTCCTGTAAATCTTCACCAGGTTTGCACAAACTAGCTGGTATTTTGGCCCATTCCTACATGCAGATCTCCTCTAGAGCAGTGATGTTTTGGGGCTGTCGCTGGGCAACACGGACTTTTAACTCTCTCCACAAATTTTCTATGGGGTTGAGGTCTGGAGACTGGCTAGGCCACTCCAGGACCTTGAAATGCTTTTTATGGAGCCACTCCTTCGTTGCCCGAGCGGTGTGTAAAGCAAATCAGTTAATATTTCAGAAATATTAATTCATAAATCCTCGTTAGGGCACCACTTAAAGATTTGCTGTCCGCCCAAGGCTTTAGGAACCTCAAGTATAGCTGAATAATTATACAATTATTTACTAATGATCAGTTAGTAGTAACGGTTTAATTATCTTGAATCAATCTAATCAGTCAGTCAATCTCATACCGAAGGCGTAAATCCTCCATTACAGTGACCTGGAGCTAAACAATACACATACACAGTTCCTGTGATTACGGTGAAATTTATTAACTAACTAAATGGTGGATATAAATGCGATTAAATATACATCAAAGAAATAAACAATGGCTAAACAAACATGATGCAAACAATGAGAATGTTGTGGAGTTCAATGTAAATTGAATTGTTCTATTGTGGGGAGAATTTGATTCATAAGGAGCAAGATAACTAATAAGCGCACATATGTTATGATAATACTAACTCGGTTAAATTTGTTTAAGAGTTTTAGGCTGGAATGATTAAGGATTAAAGCTAATGGATTAACAGACTATTGGATATCAACTCTTTACTGCTTGTTGTTTCTCCAGCCGGTTGGTGTTCGGCGGCCTCACGCTGGCTGAGTTTCATGCATTCTTGGTTGAGACGGCTTAACAAGCAGTCAGCCAGTTGCTTTCTCTGCCAGGGAATTGCTCCGGGAGGTCCGCCCCTTCGGCTGGTGACTTAGTTGAAGAAAACTTGCAGCGATGGCTGTTAACCTTGGCTCGGTTGGTGGGGTTTGAGGTCCTTTGGGCTGCTGGCGCAACTAACCCACATGGTTGGGTCCGAACTTCGGGGAAGCAGTAGAACTTTTAACTTAACTTTAACTTTTAACAGTTAACTCGACAGAATAAAGCTTAAACGAACTTGGTCCTTCATGAATTCAAAGTTGCGTGACTGAAACGGTCTCATAACTTTTAACAAACAAAAGAAAATATAAAGCATAGGATGGTTGCATAAGGCTGCTCCAGCAACACATGAGGAGGAATCCTTCAGCATCACCTGCATGAATAAAATGTCATAGTAAATATTTATCTCAGCTTGGTCAGTGTGATAACCTTTCCTTTTTGTAAAATATTTTTGGTTTGCTTACCTAACATTCCATAACAAGTAACGTATGTGTTATATGTTGGATTAGAGTATATTGTATAATGAGCCAACTGCATTAAATCAAGATCCTAAATCGCTTTTCATTTGAAACATAATAGTCTAATAAGTTACCTTTAAAACAAGACTGCATCTTAACTGAATGACTTGAGTAAAATCTAAGAACTTGAATAAGAACGCAGGGGAACTGCTAGGTATCCTTACGTGCCAACCATAACTGTTTTCACTTGATTTGAGAGTTACATTAAACAGAACTTACCATAGCTAGTTCCCCAAGAACGTTAGGAATGCTGGGTTAATGAGGTAACTATTGGCTTATCAATCCTAGGATTGATAAGCTACCTTCACCATACACTCAAACTGTGAGGTTTCTCAGCTTCACTAAAAATGAACTCGTCGCTAACTAGCTTAGCCGCTAGCCGGCAACGACACATTACATAAAACTGCTGTACTTACCCTTGTAGTTGTACAGATAGCTCAATATGTAGAGTTTAAATCCCTTGTTCTGCTTGCTTGTTGCAGCAGGGGACCAGGCATCACCGATACGATGGACATTGCTGAAGCTTATTTTAGGCAGATCCTGGAGACATCTGGTAAACAGTAACGCTGAAATTTTGGGCTGGGAGTAAACCAGAAACTGATACACCGACTTCTGGTAACAGTAGAAGTTCATCACTACACTTATGCACAAAGCCTAATACCAGTTGAAATACATTTAAATGGCCAATACAGCCCATATAGCCATGCAGTTTTGCACTTGCCAAAAAAAATTATTCCACCTCTCAAAATTAATTGATTTAATTTATGAGCGTTTGAGTTATGGCTGATTATTGCTCACCCAGTCCTTTTAACCTGTTGAAATAAAAAAGGGCCAGTACAACCAGTAACAGGTAGTTTTCCACTTGCCAAAAAGTGATTGCAGCCTCGACCTTGTGACTTAAATAAGAAAAAGTAGGACAAAAGTCTGTCTGGTCAGTTCCTGTCTGGGCAGTGTGGAACAGCATATGGTTTTCAGAACATTCTAAAGACTGAAACCAACTACCGTTAGTTGGGCACCATCTAAGCAGTATGCAAGTAGCTTTAGACAAACACACTAAGACAGAAGACTTTTTGTTGGCGCAGTCTGGTGCAGCATGATGCATCCATTCAGAGGTTCTGCCCTTGCCCTGTGTCTTACGCTGCACAATCATGCGCAGTGAATTGCAGTTTGTTGCATATAGATTTTTCTTCTCCGTAAATGTAATTAAGTACAATTTTTAAAAGGAATTTTAAACTATTTCAAGTTCTCAGTCACGTGACATGCGCGATGACCTGGAGGGCAAAACAACAGACCAAGATAGCGAGTCCCTCGTAGAGACGCCGCAAAAGCAGTTAAATTTTATTTGGATCAGCTCTCAACTCAAGAAAAAGATAGAGATGGACACAAACTGCAAGTGTTGGGCACCCATATACAGCACCCGCACTGCCGTATTTCCACCGTTAAAAAACGGCAGGTCCCTGCCAGCGCTCGACTGTCCTAATGTTTATGTTAACATTCTGTGGAATCCCTCACCTAACACAGTCCAGGCTTGGCTCCTCGTCAATTAGTGCATCTGAAAGCACAACGACCATCCAGCATTTTGGCAAACTGAAAGTAACAGTGCATCACTTGCTTCCTGGTTGGCAGGCAGTGGAAAATAAAGTCTTTTTGCCCTCCAAGGGAGCGACTTCCTTGGACTGTGATGTCACGTGAAAAATATGAAAGACAAAGACTTGAACTAGAGGCTGACACTTTTTCACTAATCATCACAGGCTGAGATAGGAAAAAAAATCAACGTAACAGGCAGGACAGCAAACACAATCTGTTTTTATACATGAATTTCTATTACGAATAAACGCTATTATCTGATAAAAAAAAAAAATCAGGAACGTGATGGGACCTGAGTAATTCTTTTTGGATTGGGGCAGGACAGGGATAATTTTTGTAGCAGTGGGATGGAATCGGAGTACCTTACACCTACTGATCCACTTCATGTATTACCTGCAATGGGAGGTTTGAAACCACCTGTCTCTGTTTCAGGTTGGTCTCTCCGTCCAGGTTTGCAGTCTCAATGTAACAAATCCCACGAGGGTCAGAGGAATATAGCAGCAGCATGTCAGCAGGGATGATTTCATTACAGGACAGACGGACAAAATCTCCGACTCGCACATCCTTCCAGCGCTGGTCAACATAAGCTTTCTGCTGGCTGTGGGACAAAATGAGTAGACACAGAAGAGAGGGAAGATTAAAAAGATCTCAGGGAAATGATCCAGTACTGAGAAAGGGCAGAGACCCCAATATGTTTGGTTTACATGAGGTTACATTGTAAATGAACACAACATTATGACGATATTTCTCGTCAGGTAAAAAGCTGTCTCGCGAGACTCACGCAATTGACAGTGAAATACAAATGTATTTATAACTGATAAGACAGACTCAGAGCGAATCAACTCTGCCCAGCTGATGCAACATCGGCGTACGCCCTGATAGTAATCAACTGAACTGCACCACTCGCACTGTTTCCTGCGTTCCTTTGGAGTGTAGGTTGTGCACATCCCCAGGAATTAACGCTACACGTCCGCGAGATGTATTTCCGCACATGAACGTGGGGGCAGTATGTTGACCTGACAGGCAGATCAGCAGCACTCTACTGTTCCACACCAGCCCAGGTGGTGGCGGTATGCAGTTGGTTTGCCAACCATCATTAAATGCAAAAGGTCAGCAGCAGACTTTAAAAAAGGACATTTGACTTAGATTCTGGTAGAGTTAGGCTATAGAGTTTGAATTCTCACCTGCCACTTGAGTTTTGTGTTTCTCTTTACATAAATAAAAAAATTTTCACCATAAACTGGTGCAGAAATAATCATTACAATACAGAAATTAAAGTGTTTAATGCTCACATTTTTTATATAATTCAGTACTTAAGATTTCTTAAAAATAGTGTTAAAATCTCGTCTCGTGGGTGAAGTGTCTCGTCACACCCCTATTAATAATTATACTGTCATTACTGTTATTTCTGATTCTTTGATACATTTATTTCAGTAAATATAGGTCAAAGACACATTGCACGCATGAAAATGAACATTCTAATGAACTGGTCAGCCTTAGCACATTTATTGTTGTGTTGTTTTTAACTATGACCTGCCAAGGGACTGCAGATGCAAATTAGCTTGAAGCTATACTCTGGTACAGTGCATCAAATGGAAACTTTTACGTAAGAAAATATCAGAATTGTATGAGTATCAGAATTGGTGGTGGGGACGGAACTGGACAGTGTGGAGGCAGTAACTGAGAGGAGGATGAAAGGTGAAACGCATCATGGACAACCCCTCTCATCCTCCCTATGCTGAGCTGAGGCAGCCCAGGAGTTCCTTCAGCCACAGACTCATCCAGCCTCGAGCCTCAAAGCACTTTGGAGGCTCATTTGTGCTGTCAGCCATTAGGCTCCACAACACCACAGTCTTTTCTTTGTTATGTAGTCTATGTTATTGTTTATCTGGTTATTATCCATCAGTTCGTGTTTATTGGTGTTTTGGTATTTTCCTGATCTCAGTTCTGTTCCAGTTTCGTGTATTAGTTCTGTACCATCATGCTTGAGTTCTGTCCGTTTGCTAGATGTAAATTTTTTGCCCTTGTCTGTTCTGTTCTCTTTAATCCCTGCTTCAGTAATTCAGTATTCAGTATTCATTGTTGGTTGCAGTTCTTGGTGATCTGTTATGTGTTCAATAACCTGTGTCATGTCTGTTCCCCCAGTTATCACTCTGCCAGGCAGTCTCTCTGTTTTCCCCTGCTCTCTCTCTGCCTGCCTATGTCTCATTAGCCTCATGTCTTTCACCTGTGTACCTCCTCCCAGCTCGTTATATCATGTGTATATATACTTGCTTGTTTCCCTCAGTCTTTGTCGCATGTATGCTCTGTTGTATGAACTACCAGTTGCATAAGCCTGTTAAAGAATGTAGTTGTTAGTGAGAGTGGGATGCCACGACTGTGCCACACCGACCCCAGCAACAGGCAGGGTTGCATGTCATGGATTGTGATTGTGTTGTATGGTGGAGTAAAGATAAGGTGTGTGGTAACTAAGGTGCAGCTCTCCTTTCTAGGGACTGCTGAATCCAGTTTGCTTCCCTTGTGGCCACCAGGGAGAGCCTGTTTTCCAGGAGCTTCCTGTTACTGGGAGAGGAATGTTCCTTGCAAGTGGTCCTCCTGGCCATTAAGGGCAACAGAGTCCAATAAGGAGATCCACCAATTCCTCCATTTGTTTAGCCGCATTTCGACCAAGGAACAATACCACGGAACTAGGAACCTTTGGAGGAACTTACTGCGTTTCCACCAAAGGGACCAGGGTCTAAATTTAGTTCTAGGATCTTTTTTTACCCCCCAAAAAGTCCCTCCTCAGGGGGTAGTACTTTTCTAGTACCGAAACTTTGGGGTGTGGGGCTTGCCTTGCAGTGAATTTCTGGATGGGTGAGTAGAGGCTACTGCTGTTAAATCGAGCATGTCTGCTGTTTTTCTACAATTGCTCCTCTCTTTTCCACTTTGTTTGCAAACCAGTAAATCACAATCAACAGTCAGATAGCCACACAAGTCTCGCCGATGTCCGCCTGAGATCATACATCGGCATTAAATTTATTGCATGGAAACAGTGAACAGCTGATGGAGTTACGCTAAATACTGGGTCCAGAGTTGTAGTTTTAAGTTTTCATCAGTCAGCAGTCTCTTCTTCTCCAAAACAAGTGGAACAGCTGATTACAACGGGTAATAAAACTTGTTAAACATCATGTTCCTCTGACGCTCAGGCGGACACAGACGTGATGCTGCAGCTGATCTGCAGCTCTTGTCGGCTGAAAATGTTTGTGCAGTTTTCTTCTTTTATTTTATGACCAGGGTTGTGGTGTCTGTTATGTTGAGCACACAAGAGTTTGGTAGGTTAGATTTTTACTACTACTGGGGTGCCATTTTCTGTAGCGGATTGCCTGTATGTTTGGCATGTCAGCCGGAGCATCGTCTGACAATGTTAATGGGTGCTCTTACTCTGGACAATCTCCCACATGGATACGTGACTCAGCGCTAAAAACCAGGTCATGAAACCCACTCATTTGTAATAACCACGACACTGCATACACAAACATAGCAATAATCAGAATTGCCAAAATAAATCAGTGTATTACATACACAAAAACCAAACGCAAAGAAAAAATGTCTTTCACAGTCAGCTTGAATAATTCAACAACAAAATAAGGAGTCCCAGTTTTAGTTTTGCTGGAGCAGGCCCTGAGATACCTGAGATTGGTTTACAGAGAATATGAATCCCATTTGTAGGACTGAAGGATTTTATAGTGACCCTCTCATTTAGTTTGCTTAGTTGTTCTTGTAAAGGGTTAAAAAAAAAAAAGTTAAGATGTTAAAAAGTCAATTGAAAGTACAGTTCATTTTGGTTTAACATTGTTGCTAAAATAAACAATGTGTTAAAAAATAGACACCTATATAATTTTTTTTTCATGATATTGTGTATTAAATGGTTACTAAAAGGCCAATTTCATTGTATTGTACTTGTTACTGTGGTGGGGTGATACTTAAAGAGGTCACTATGTGGCGCATAGCGTTTCTTAAAACCCTTAGGGCCCGTGTCCACCAAAGCGATTTTTCTGACGCCAGCATCTTTTTGCAATTGGAGCGCTGCGTTAAAAACAGGACATGTTTATTCCCCTTGTGTATATTGGAATGAAACAAAGCGAAGAAGGGGGGGGGGGGAAGCAAATTGGACATAATTGCACACACAACTCCAAAAATGGGCTGGACAAAATTATTGGCACCCTTAACTTAATATTTGGTTGCACACCCTTTGGAAAAAATAACTGAAATCAATTTTAAGATCTCTCCACAGGTGTTCAATGGGATTTCGATCTGGACTCATTGGCCGTTTCAGAACTCTCCAGCGCTTTGTTGCCATCCATTTCTGTGTGCTTTTTGAAGTATGTTTGGGGTCCTTGTCCTGCTGGAAGACCCACGATCTCGGACCCAAACCCAGCTTTTTGACACTGGGCCCTACATTGCGACCCAAAATCCTTTGGTAATCCTCAGATTTCATGATGCCTTGCACACAGCCAAGGCACCCAGTGCCAGAGGCAGCAAAACAACCCCAAAACATCTTTGAACCTCCACCATATTTGACAGTAGGTACTGTGGTTCTTTTCTTTGTAGGCCTCATTCCGTTTTCGGTAAACAGTAGAATGATGTGCTTCACCAAAAAGCTCTATCTTGGTCTCATCTGTCCACAAGACGTTTTCCCAGAAGGATTTTGGCTTATTCAAGTACATTTTGGCAAACTGTAGTCTTGCTTTTTAATGTCTCTGTGTCAGCAGTGGGGTCCTCCTGGGTCTCCTGTCATAGCGTTTCATTTCATTCAAATGTCGACAGATAGTTCGTGCTGACATTGATGCACCCTGAGTCTGCAGGACAGCTTGAATTTCTTTGGAACTTGTTTGTGGCTGCTTATCCACCATCCGGACTATCCTGCGTTGCAACCTTTCCTCAATTTTTCTCTTCCGTCCACGTCCAGGGAGATTAGCTACAGTGCCATGGGTTGCAAACTTCTTGATAATGCTGCGCGCTGTGGACAAAGGAACATCTAGATCTCTGGAGATGGACTTTGAGATTGTTATTTTTCCACAATTTTGGTTCTCAAGTCCTCAGACAGTTTTCTTCTCGTTTCTGTTGTCCATGGTTAGTGTGGTACACACAGACACACAACGCACAGACTAAGTCAACTTCTCTCCTTTTTGGCCATGACTATATACACTGCCAAGCTAGGCTAGCGGACGTGTTGCTAATGAGTAACCCACACTGCAATAGAAACGCTAATGGTCTCGTTTTGTGTTGTTAACTGATCTGAAAATGCATTCTGTGTGTGTGTGTGTGTGTGTGTGTGTGTATAACAAATTATGTTAAACGGTTTCCCTGTGTATGTAAGCATTTGTACTCGACTCTAAAAGTGATGGAAATACAATCATTTGTGAATGTGCGACAGAAGAGTAGTACTACAATGAGCGACAAATGTATTATTTACTTATTGTAAGGTTCTATATTAGTTTTTGATGTGCAATGTAATAAAAGTGTCAAACTTAGGAAAATGTTAGTTACAATAACAAAATGAGAACAAATTAGTTTTTTTTGTCATTCTACTGGTCAAGATGCAATTAACGTCAACTGAAGCACAATGAAAAGTATGGAAATTTATATTGCTTATTTTGCTGTGCTTCCATTCTAATGTATTTACTTATGTTATTATTACTTTGGTATTTTCTGAAGATATGGTGATATCTTACATACTTGAAAGTACTGTGAAATGCCGGTATTTCAGCATTGCTTTGGATGAGTCTTTTGACATTCAAGATAAGCCACATTCTAGTGTTGTCAAAAATATTGACTTTTTTTTTATTCTGAATATTTCAAACGGTTTTAATATTCATTTTTCACAGTATCGATCTTGAAAATGCGCTTCTCTTCTCCCCAAGGGCGAGCTGAAGTGCAGTGCCCACACAGCCCTGTCTCCTGTCACTCACAATGCTTTCTTCTTGTCTCATTTGCATATTTTTTTCCTGACCGTTTTGATGAGTCCCTCCCTACTGTACTGTGATTGACTAGTACTCGTCACTTGTGATTGGATGCTGGCAAAGGATGCGTAAACTGTGACCTTGTCGTGTTTGACTAATAGACATGTATAACTCTCAAAACTAAGCTAATCCTCCTCCGAGCTATCACACCTGAGGAATCTCAGAGTTTCAGTTGATAGGAAAATACACTTTGACTAAAGGTCAGAAGTAAAGTAAGTGATGCTGTTCTGCTTAACACACAGTACTACTAACTTTACTTACTAAGATCAGTTAATAAGATAACTAATACTTTAGTTGTCTTCGCTCTTTATTCCACGCTTCTTTGGCATCTATCTTCTCCTGCAGCGTTTGTCCTAGAAACTTAGTTTCAACTTCAAAATGTACATCCTGTTCAGGAGATGTGTGCTATTACTGTGTTGTTGATCTGTAATGGTTGGGTTTTTTTTAATGTTTTTATGCATTTTAAAATGAATGGGTTTAACTGGGAGCAGAGGCTCAACTTTAATGCGGCATTCAGACCAACCGCGAATTTTCGCTTTGCGATGCTTTCCTCGCGTGAGTACATTCACTGCAAATGTTCACACACAACGCGATAACGTGAATAAACACAACTCACCATTACTACAACTGTATGAACCCAAAGTAAACATCTTGCTGTGATTAAATAGCAATAAACTGATTGAAGTGACTAACTACTTCATGATGCAGATTTGTTAAACATATGACTCCATGCTTTGTCAGGTCTGTCAGCAAAACAGCAGGACAACAACTTCTAAAATGTTTGTTTTCTGAATGGAGTTAGCATAGCATAGCCCTGATCGATCCTAACTTGGTCACAGTAAAGTACAATGATAGCTGGAAGCTAAATAGCTAAAGTTACAGACTGAACTCACCAGGTAGTTTAACTTCCTCGCTTTCTTTTCTCCAAGTAATGTCCAGTTTTGTCCGGTTTTTATATAATATGAAGTCGTAGTCCGACAGAGCTAACGACGCTAACAACAACACTGGAACCCGATGTGCACGGAAGTTAGCTACTGAGAAGCTCCAGTGAAGATAAATCTATGTTGAAATCCCAAAAACTAAAGCAAAAACCTAATTTAATACAAGCAGTTAACGGTGTAGTTGTCAGAGCAGAATCCGACCGACTACGGGTGTTTATTTGTCCAATGGTTGCAGAGCTGCTCCCTGCTCTTCTCCCCTAAGTTTAGCAGCTCTCAGCCGGCCAGCACTCTGCCCTCTCCACACAACGCTCTGAAGCCTCGGTGACTTACGGACAATCTCAACACTGATGGGCTGACATACTTCTTCGCTTGAGTTGAAAATATTCAACTCGCGCGAACTCACCACCTTGAACGCTCGCTTTGTTTTCGGTCTGAAAGCACCATAAGATGTAAATGCTCCAGTATATGTTCAAAGTTGTATTTGGTGTTTGCTAAAAAATGTTTAGTTTAGAGGCTATGTCCTTCCAAAGTCAATTCAATTCAATTTTATTTATATAGCGCCAAATCACAACAACAGTTATCTCACAGCGCTTTTCATAAAAGAGCAGGTCTAGACCGTACTCTGTGATGTTATTTACAGAAGCCCAACAGTTCCCACCAAGAGCAAGCACTAGACGACAGAGGCAAGGAAAAACTTCCTTTTAAGAGGCAGAAACCTCGAGCAGAACCATGGCTCAAAGTGAAGGGTTTTACAGCTTTTAGACACTTCATCAGTGTGTCATGTGATCTGGCAGACCAGATTTTTTTTTTTTTTGTAAACTGCTGCCAGTGGTGTATATTTACATCAGTCTCTGGAGCACCACCTCTTATTCCAGTCGTGAGTTCGAATCCTTAACCCTAACCCTGAAAGTTTTATCCAAATTGAACACCAGGGGGCGCTATAAATGCAAACAAACTGCAGGTGATATAGGTGATATAACACAAATCAGGCTACAAAACTTCCAGGATATGTCTACATAAGCACCTCACACATACACTGCAAGTCTTGTTCAAATGGACCACTAGGAGGCACTATAAATGCACAATAATTGAATGTGGAATTATACAAATGAAGCTATTGATCAGAAAATTCCTGTACAATCATTACAAAACTTGCAGGATGTGTTTCATAACAATGTTAAACCACATGTATGATATTATTTTGAAGTCACTAGTGTGGGGGGAAAAAAGGTTTGAACCTGTGAATCGCCACTTGTTTAAGTCATATAATTGACGTGACAAAAGATCAACTCACCAAGTGTGAGAGCTTGTAGTTGTTTTTACATACTCCAGACTTCGGTCAGCTGATGTTTTGTTCTGTGGTGTTTTGAACGGAGGAGCTGCAGAGCGCCCTTTGGTGGGAAAACAATGCAACACTCATGACAAGCAGCTGCAAGTAGCTTATGTCAACCAATATCTGCAAAACGATAAATCTGTCGGGCTCTACTTATGACCACTGACAGGTGAAGTGAATAACACTGATTATGTCCTTTCCATGGAACGTGTCAGTAGGTGGGATATATCAGGCAGCAAGTGAACATAGTGTCCTCATTGTTGATGTGTTAGAAGAAGGGAAAAATGGGAAAGCGTAAGAATTTGAGCGACTTTGACAAGGGCCAAATTGAGATTGCTAGGTCAGAGCATCTCTGAGTTAAATTTTTACTTCGGCTCAAACACAGTTTCAGTAGCAACTGGATTCAGTTTCATAATATTACATTCAGTTTGAGCTTTATTGGGATTCAGTTTCAAACTAATAAATTCAATTTCAAATTATGCTATTCAGTTTTTCAACACAGTTATTCAAGTTAAACATTTCAAATTAAAACAATGACATTCCGTTTTTAATGCAATTTATTAAAGTTGAGCAATTCAGATTCTACTGACACAAATATCAGCCCATATGTTAAATACACAGTAAAAATACTCAATTAAGAAGACACAAATCAAATTAAAGCTGCATCGTTGGGCCTTCCTTTTACCAGTGGGTGGCACTATGACGTTATATTTTCATGTAGATGTGTTGGGGACGGGACTGTTATTGACCATGTAAAGTTTGTCACAGATCTGAGCATGTACACTTAAGTCATATAACTTCCTGTTTTAACCGTTGATGTTTGACACCACGCCACGGACAAGCCCATCGACAAAATCTCGCAGATAGCACAACTTTTCATCGCCGATGCCTTTAAAATGCACAGTAGAAAATTTAAGTCGATCTGTGCTTTGGTTGAAAATCCCATTGAAATGAATGGGAATCTCCAAGCATATTTGAGCTTTTCCTGGTCCCACAGAGGGCAATGCCTTGCATTCGTGGGTTCCCAGTCCACTTTGGGCTTGGACTCCTAATAACTAAAACACACAAACATACCGCTAGGCTTCGCGTTTTCAACCCTAAAAATCCTTCAGTTCCAATAGGGACCTCGCACATTTCGTGTTCAGGTCCTAGTTAAATGAGTTAAAACCTCACCTTCTCCTAGAGTTCAGGAGGGAGACGGCAGAGAGAATCAAGTAGTATTTAAATCTACTGGTTTGAACTAGCGGAAGTCTGAGGAGGATATCAGATGGCAGAAACTGAAACTGTTGATCTAAAGGATTGTACACCATATCAGTATTACTCTTATGTCTGCTTATTGTCTAGTATAGCTCCCAAGTACTTGTTGGACTCCAGTATTTCTATATTCTGGCCATCAGTCACAGTACTGTCAGGGGGTCAGTACAATGCCACGAGAGGTCATCCTACCTGAGGTTTAACTTAAACCTGCCGCAACTCAAATCATGTGATTAATGTCTGAAAGTAAAACTAAATCATCTATGATCTTATGAAGGCAACACAATCATACTGTGTAATTAGGGGGGAAGTTAGTATAGTCACTTCCCACTTCATCCAAACAGTAATGCAATTACACACAATCATTTCTATGTGAGTTGGCTGACTAAATTATCATAATGCATGATTTCAATATTCTTTCATATCAGTTTATAGCCCTAGTGCCTCATAGCCAAGCCAAAAAAATGACATTTGTCATTAGAATATAGAGGTTTACTCACCCACAGAATACTTGCACTACATTGTTGTTGACCTTCTTGTCAAACAAGTAGCGTCTGTAGTCTTCCAGGGCATCTTTGATGGCGATAACCGTGAGAACCACCAGCAAAGGAATCATGGTAATTTCTTTCTGAAAGGCTTCAACAACTGGCACCCAGTTCAGTAACGCCAGGAACAAGAAGTAGAGGTTGGCAGCCCTACAACAGGAGGCCCAGAGCAAATTAGTGTACAAACAAACAAATGTACAACAGAAGCTGCTATGGAAGTTAAACCAAGTGCTACCTGACCATTTCCAATGGTGCAGTATGCATCTTTTGTCTCAGTATTTACAGTATAAACCACTTTGGTTTAGTGATATTTCAATAACTGCACCCAGTAGAGCCAGAGTGCCTAGACAGAAAACTGAACTAGCTCAAGAGGTGGGTAGAGTAGCCAAAACCTGTACTCAAGTAAAAGAACTGTTAACTTTGCAAAAGCAAGTACTCAAGTTGAAGTAAAAGTGGTCATCAAAATATGTACTTGAAGTAAAAGTGGTCATCAAAATATGTACTTGAGTAAAAAAATTACTTAAGTACCGAGTAACTTAAAAGTAACTTAAGTAACGTTGGGTTTGGGGTGCCGATGGTTAGACACATGGATAAGCCTTTGGTGTGGGAGACCCGGCTTTGATTCCCACTGCGAGGCCCTCTGTAACACATCCACCAATGTGTCCATGAGCAAGACACCTAACCCCTAGTTGCTCCAGAGGCATGCAACCTCTGACATATATGGCAATTGTCTTTGGATAAAAGTGTCAGCTAAACTGAACTTTAGCAATAAAAAAACAATGGGTCATTTTCCCCATGTCTTATTTTTGATGTGGACTAGAGTTATTTGCAATGGTCTCTCTCTGAGCATGACTAGTTAACTACAGACTGCTGTTACACTGTTAGTTTGAATATTTCCATTAAGGCAGAAAGCAGGGGGGGTTTTAAGCATGATATACTGTGTGTAGCTATTTATTATTAAACATATTAGCATTACCGCAACAAACACTGCTCTCTGTCAGCTCAGTTTCAGCACGGCGTAGCCTACTGACTTCACAACAGAAACCCACTGCACCAACACGGCCTCATTCCAGAGCGTCAGACACCGACGTTTTGAGAAAGCATAACAAAGCGTCGGACGCCAGGCTGACTGCACGGTGCGCTAAATTTGAATCTGTAGCCTGAATATTAGCTGCTAGCGCGATTTAAAAACTCATACTACCCTGCTGTAGGTTCAGCCATTATTCTGCTTTAACAGAGTCATGTGGATGCATGACTGTGGTAAATTAATAAATAAATAAGTAGCGTGATGAATTTATCCAAATGCAATCCAAAATAAGCACTGTCTGGACAGTACACAACCCTGTAAGGTTTCATAATCAAAAAACATGACGACAACATTTAGAAAACTGCATTCTTTAGAAAACATTATGTAATATCGCATCATATCAAAAGACCATCTCTCATTAGTAAAATAAAATCATTAAATTATTTTGTTGTAAAATCTGACCTATGGAACTGCTGGAACAGGTTCATGGGGATGAAAGTCAACAAGCTGTACTTGGTAGTGTGGATGGCATTGCCCTTGTAGCTTTTGAAGACAGCTTCGTACTCCTGCTGGTAGGGCCCATGGCGGGCAAACACCGTTCTCGGTTTCCCACTGACTCTCTGCGGGGTGCTGTGGGCATCCTGGGAGCTTTTGTTTGGCAGGCCATCTGGGGCAGAGTACCAGCCCCGCCCTGAGTCTCTCGCCAGCAGCTGCCGAAAGTGATACTGCACCCAATGGAGCCGCTCCATCTATGCAGCAGAGGCTCTAGCTGAGCTGTGAGAGTGGCCAGCCTCCCTCCTATGTCGCTTACAGCTCCTCGGTCCTCCACACTGGACTTTCAGTGTCCTAATCCTGTAGAGGTAAAACCACAAAATACATTTTAAGAGTTCGTTCTTATCCAGTCTGCAAGTTTGAAAGTTCACTCTGTTGTTATTAGGGATCCAAGCCCAGAGGGGCTGGGCGCCATGCATATAAGGCAACGTGGCTTCCTGTACCAGCATACCCTACTGAAATCACTATTTTTAGTTCCCAAGTAGGAAAGTGCAAGGAACCTACTGTTTCTTGCCAAAATTAGTAATTTTAGGGCCCAATCATGAAACATGCGAGGTCCCTATTGAAACTGAAGGGATTATTTAGGGCCTGAACAGCGACTGCTGTAAGGTCCCTATTGCGTTTGTTGGAATTATTAGGGCCCGAGGTCCCTATTGAAATTTTTTTTTTCCCCCCTTTCTTTTTTCTGCAAAGTAACCTCAATTTTGGGGGCTTAAACATACTTGAAAACTCACCAAACTTTGCACAAAATTCAGGAGTGGTAAAAAATTTCATATTTTATGTGTTTCGCGCATGGGCGTGGCAAAATGGCTCGCTAGCGCCCCCTACAGAGCAGCCCCCGGACTAAGTTTCACCTACGTGTACGAAATTTCTGTGGTATGTATATCTTGTTCAGATGCACAAAAGAGCCATAGCCTAAACCCAACAGGAAGTCAGCCATTTTGGATTTAATGGTCATTTTTAGCGATATAAACACTTTGTACTTTAAGAAACTCCTCCTATGGATTTAGTCCAATCAACTTCAAATTTCTGCTGTGTCTTCTAAAGGCATTGACGATGAAATTCGTCGATGGGCGTGTCCATGGCGTCAAAGATCAACTCTTCGCCATGACACAGGAAGTTGTTGTAACTTCAGTCTACGTGCTCACATCTGTACCAAACTTTACGTGCTAGATAACAGTCCCACCCCGAAAACATCTACAAGCGAATATTCAGTTATAGTCATAGCGCCAAGTGCTAAGTAGGGCCACAAAGGGGATACAGGAAGTGATGATTAGCACCTTTGTGCAGCGTCCAAGGTCTGTGGCAAATTCACAGCCACACCGGCAGAGCTCCAGAATATGCAACGCTGTCGCGTCACACCTCGACGCGCTACATCGGCGAGGGCCCGCCCAATGCTGCTTGCAGCTTTAATATCCCCTTTACTTTTTTAGTGTAGACAGTTTTTTTTGTTGTTGTTGTTTTTTTTTCTTTTATGATATAAAGTAATCCCAAAGAAAATAGTTCATGTTACATACTCCGATCAAAAGTCATGGTTGCAATATGCTATAAAACGAGAAGAAGAAGTAGAAGAAGAAGAAGAAGAAGTGTAGACAGTGGAAGCTGCAGTGCGAGGAACAGAGGAATAGAAGCTGCAGGGAGCCAGGGAGGAGGAGTGATCTGACACAATCAGCATCAAATTTCTTTACAGTGTAGGCCTATGCCATGTCCCCTGCAAGGTTTTCTGAATACAAAGATTCTGATGGCCAAGTTATTCCAGTCTTCTTTTGTACTTCAGCAGTGGTGTGAACATGAGAACAAAACAGAATACTGACACCAAGATGTCTAATACAGTGCCTTGCAAAAGTATTCGGCCCCCTTGAACTTTTCGACCTTTTGCCACATTGCAGGCTTCAAACATAAAGATATAAAACTGTAATTTTTTGTGAAGAACCAACAACAAGTGGGACACAACCATGAAGTGGAACGAAATTTATTGGATATTTCAAACTTTTTTAACAAATAAAAAAACTGAAAAATTGGGCTCTTTACAATTTCAATAGGGACCTCGCACGGTTCGTGCTCGGGCCCTAATAACAGGGTTCACCGATTTGAGCCTGGGTTTTAAAGACCTTTAGGAGTCCAGGTATAGTGGGCTATGAAAAGCCGTCAGTTAAAATACGGAGGCTGCAGTCTGACTTCTGGCCTTTCACAAGCTTTATCCTGCAAGAGGAACTCTGAACACAGAAGTGTCTGTTTCTGTTCTCTGGAAAGTACAGCAGCTCACGGGAGAGTCACTTGACACAATAGGCCTAACGTTACAGTTGTTCAGCTTACTGTAAGGTATGGTGATATGTTCAACATCAACAGCTTTCACTGCAGAGACGGAGACAGACAACCCCCCCTTACCTCCACAGGTCTGCAGCTCACATCAGATACCGGGTCTCTTCTGTCTCGCTGACACAACCAGAGGACTCACAAACAACCACCCGGCAGCCGCGGAAAGCAACTGAAGTCAAGCCAGCCTCCACTTCGAAAACGACAGTCAAGCCAGCCCTCGCGCTGTTTTGCGATGCGTGTTGTTTATAAACATTACGGTAACATCGTGTCGCAGCACATTTCAAAATGAAAGTGAGTTTCTGCTGAACATAATCCAATTGATGTGGCAGAAACGATTGAATAAACCACACCACAAGTATCTAAAGAAAATATTATATTCTCACAGAAAGCTTACTACATTCAGCCAAGATTCGAACTCATGTAAAAAGAAAACCTTCTGTTTCCACTAACTCATTTCACTTCAAAGTGACAGCAGACCACCTCAGGGTGTCCCTCTCTCAATATCAGAGCAATCGGATGTAGTTATTTGAAATTACAGCCCTTGAAAGCACCTATTGTCTAATATTTTCACTATGCGCCAAGATTCAAATTGACATAAAAAGGAAACTTCCTCTTTCCACTGACTCATTTCTACCAACTTTCACACATTTCACATTGGATCTACAAAGGACAAGGTTAAAATTTCAAAGATGATTGTCAAGGTACTCAAACAACATAAGACCTTTTTCAACAAATGAAGAAAACAACATAGTCCCAGTCTCTGTTTACTGTTACACACACACACACACACCTCTGCTCATACTAGATTTCCATTTCTACAATAAACAAGTCACAAGAACAAAGAATATGACAGTGTCATTGGATTGGACAGATTACCAACATCATTAATTGTTCTAACTGGACAAACTGTGGAGGTGGACAGCCACAAAAGAATCATCCTGATAATTCATTCATTTTAATAGAGGTCTCAAGTTTGAGGATCAGAAGCCAATACCTCTTTTATAGGCCTACTAGTAGTCGACTGTGTCGGCCTTATATGTTTTTTACCCCTTTCTGTCTTTCATCTTGGTCAGCTGGTTGTTCTGTTGTTCGTTTCTAAGCTTCTGTAGGCATAGCCTACAGGTTCCCTGCTTTTACTACCGTGTTACATTATAGGTCTACTGTTTTTTTAAATTAAAAGTTATTTAATCTGTATACCTCCAAGGATGTCAACATATGCGACAATAATATATCAATGTTACAAACATTGAATTACATTTTGACTGAGACACTTTCATAGGTTTAGAGAAAAGGTACAAGGTACAAGGTTGTAAAAGTTGAAACAGGAAGTTTCCTTTTTACGTCAATTTGAATCTTGGCAAATAGTGAAAATACTACACACTTTCAAGGGCTGTAATATTAAAACCAAACATCAGATTGCTCTGATATTGACAGAGGGTCTCCCTGAGGTGGTCTGCTGTCACTGTGAAGTGAAATGAGTCAGTGGAAACAGGACGTTTTCTTTTAACATCCATCTGAAATCAGCAAATTCACTGAAAATAGACATTTTCAAGGGCTGTAATTTCAAATAACTACATCCGATTGCTCTGATATTGAGAGAGGGACACCCTGAGGTGGTCTGCTGTCACTTTGAAGTGAAATGAATCAGTGGAAACAGGTTTTCTTTTTACATGAGTTCGAATCTTGGCTGAATGTAGTAAGCTTTCTGTGAGACTGTAATATTTTCTTTTGATACTTGTGGTGTCTTAAGCATTTATTTATTTATTCAATCGTTTCTGCCACATCAATTGCATTATGTTCAGCAAAAGCTCACTTTTATTTTGAAATGTGCTGCGACACGATGTTACCGTAATGTCTAGAAAAAGCACGCATCACAAAACAGCGCGAGGGCTGGCTTGACTGTCGTTTTCGAAGTGGAGGCTGGCTTGACTTCAGTGGAAAACAAGCAGGATGTGACATGTTAGTTGCAAATGCCCCGGCTGCGAGACGTTCCGGTTCCCGTGGAGCGGCGTACAACAGAGCACCATGGGGCAAGTGTGGGATTTCAAATGTTCTTCGGTATCAGCAGAACCGGACTACAGGCTGAGTACACAGTAGGACTGACCGGGATCCACGCCATTCATCTGAGACCATTTCTAAAATAACATTTTAGACATTTAACGTTAACTGTTCACTCTGCCGACTAGCAAGGTCACACTAAATTAGATTGAAATGCAGTTCGGCGTGTAACATCAGTACAGGTCTCAGAACACCGAGTAATGTGTAAAGCGCATGTTTCCATCTACCAACGTTCTGTGTGCACATTTATATTATATAGAATTCACTGGAGATCCAGAATTTCGTGTTTTCCAAGCCACGTGAACGCAGCTCATTCAACCACGTGACTGATATCAGCTGACCAGAAGGTGGGTCTAAATGAAACATGGTGGTTTTACTGAGCAGGTTATCTGTCACAGACTGTCTGAAAGTAAGTACCGAGCGTTGTTTTCATGAATCCTCATACTGATGTCCTGTCCTAGTGTCTGACGAGGGGTGGTGGCCCCTGGGGAATCCTGAAGAAGTCTAACATCATGTGTACTGAGAGCGCCTCCGAACATTTCTGACCTGCAGTCAATCAGGCAGCAGCACTTAGCTGCAGAATAAAAAGAAGTGGTTTTCTGTTCCTCACCATGGCGTTCCAGAAAATGAAGCCTGAACCTTAGTCTGACAGAGCAGGTGTTGTGGTGTATTCCAAAATCTCTATTGAACCTGTTTATAAATTGATTCATTGAAATGTTATTGACAGTATGCTTTAAAAGCTAAAATTATAAGTAGCATTGAACATGCTGAATGGTAAATATTTGACCTGTTCTGCCTTTAAATTATGAATTGATCATTTAGTTTTAAATAGACTACTACTGTCAACTACTAAATTAATCCACAACTAAAGCCATGACCCAAAATGGGGGACAGATCAAAAATGAGTGATCGTGATAGTGCAACAGTCAAAATGAGCTTCTTTGAGCAAATTTAATAGTAATTGAAAAACATCATCTTTTTCAATTACTATTAAATTTGTTAGTCAGAGGGTCTGCACTAAAGGAGGAACATACAGATCTTTTTCACACTACGTAATGCTAAGCTCCAACCTTCACAGTGTTGTCTGGTGTGTAGCTGTGTCACAGGGTGGTGGATAGACTGTGTGGACGGGAGTCTCCTCGCAGGGGGGATTACAGCGCCACCTGGAGCCTGGAGGAGTGGCTGGAGCTGCTTAACTCCCTGACAGCCCTGTTCCAGCTGGCGGTGGGGAACAACAGCTCTGATGAAGAGGTAAGATAGCAACAGGACAGGGTGGACTGTCAGCTGAGTCCACCCAGAGCTGAAAAGAGAGTTGCCTTTCATTGTTATATTTTGTGGGCAGGCTTTTACTTTATTATTCAATTGAGGTTTTATAGCCTGATTTTATACTTCTGAGTTGTAGCCTACAGTACATATCTGTATGATATAAATTCAACATAGCACCCAGTCTGTTTTACACAGCAGCTGGTTGCTCTCAAGCGGTGTTCTCAGGTGTGCTGCTGGCTGTGTGCAGGTGCTGGCTGGGCTGTCAGGTGTGGGACGCAGCCATGCAGAGGCTGCGCTGAGTGTGCTGAGAGCCAGACAGGAGGAGATCCGCTGCGCTTTGTTGGACAGAACCCACTCCATCTCCTCTGCTACTCTGCAGGATGTTGACTGGCAGCTTAAGGTGACTTGATGCTTTATCCTTCAGTGTTTAATTGGTTTTACTTATTTCTAATGTAAATGTGGTAACTGGATTAGCAACATGTATCAAAGTTGGTAAAAATTAGTGAAAGCTTTTGCTAGTTCTTCATTAGAGCATGATACACCGCAAACTCACGGAACAAATGGTTTTCTGCTGGAGGGTGGAACTGAACCCCATGCCTCACTTAGGAACAGGCACTTCAAGCAAAAATATTATTCTATAGTCACTGGGAACTACAGTATTCGACTATTCACCTGTGGTGCATTCATACTGGGAACAGGAACTGTATTTACTCTGCAGCAGTAAACACAATACACAACCATAAAACTATTAGGCTGCCACATGAGCATCTGGCCCATCTCACAGTGCTGTAGCCAAACTGAACCTGCCATATACAGTTTACCGACGCCTGGTAGTGATGTGTTCATACCGGGAGACTGTAAAAACAGGGAAATATATTTGTTATATAAGACAAGACAATAGTTGCGTAAGTGATCCGTTTATTTATAATTTAATGAATATCTGAAAATTCAAAAAACCCCCATAATACAGTACGATAACAAATAGAAAGCAAACCTAAATAATGATGTATACGTAGCACAGTAGAATGACAGTAAAAGATATTGGGTGCCAAACTGTCATCAGGAACAGGATCATCCATAGTTCATAGCCAAACGTCCATATACAAGTCATCAAAAAGGTCCCTGTGTTGGAGAGAGCCTGCTGGAAGGAGGTACAGTCATGCTCCAATCTGCCTGATAGACTAAGAAGAAGAGATCATTTAATCTGAGGATAGCACTTGATGGGCCAGTGGGTCACCACCACGATTATTCACATTAATACCACATTCATTCTGAGATGCTGGCCATTTTCAAAGTTAATCAGTTAAGTATTTAATTTAACAGTAACAACTGACTGGTCAAGTACCTGCTGGTAGGGGTGTGACGAGATCTCGTGAAGACAGGCTGAAAGCTGTCTTGTGTCATGTGTCATGCAATTGACACCTTTCAAATGCTCTCACGCCACACTTACGCAGTGAAAAACAAATGTATAACCCATGACGTCAAGTCGCTTCACTAATCATCTCCGCCCAGCTGATGCGACACCGCTGTACGATGTGATAGTAATCAAGTGAATCCGCTCTCACTCAGACTCAGACAGATGTGGCGTAGCTGGTAGAGTTTTGCAACATAAACATCTAAAAACTGAAGCCAACCTTGCTCTCCTTGGGACAGTGAGCTGCACTTTATCGGAGGTGCTGAAGTTAACGTGTGGATTTGTGGTGAGATTTCGGCCTGATCACAAGTGTTTCCACCTGCTTATCTCATTCTAACATACGGTTCTGTCAGATAGGGGTGTAACAAATAATCAACGTCATCAGGCATCAGCTTAATGGAGTGAAGTGATGTGAACAGTAAAACACAAGATCAGCGATAGGTTTACAGGTGTGTGTGTGTGTGTATATATATGTGTGTGTGTGTGTGTGTATATATGTGTGTGTGTGTGTGTGTATATATGTGTGTGTGTGTGTGTGTGTATATATGTGTGTGTGTGTATATATGTGTGTGTGTGTGTGTGTGTGTGTGTGTGTGTGTGTGTATATGTGTGTGTGTGTGTGTATGTGTGTGTGTGTATATGTGTGTGTGTTGTGTATATGTGTGTGTGTGTGTATATGTGTGTGTGTGTGTGTGTATATATGTATGTGTGTGTATATGTTGTGTGTGTATATGTGTGTGTATATTGTGTGTGTGTGTGTGTGTGTATATGTATATACAGTGGGTACGGAAAGTATTCAGACCCCTTTAAATTTTTCACTCTTTGTTTCATTGCAGCCATTTTCCAAAAATCAAAAAAGTTCATTTTATTTCTCAGTAATGTACACTCAGCACCCCATCTTGACAGAAAAAAACAGAAATGTAGAAATTTTTGGAAATTTATTAAAAAAGAAAACTGAAATATCACATGGTCATAAGTATTCAGACCCTTTGCTCAGTATTTAGTAGAAGCACCCTTTTGATCTAATACAGCCATGAGTCGTTTTGGGAAAGATGCAACAAGTTTTTCACATCTGGATTTGGGTATCCTCTGCCATTCCTCCTTGCAGATCCTCTCCAGTTCTGTCAGGTTGGATGGTAAACGTTGGTGGACAGCCATTTTCAGGTCTCTCCAGAGATGCTCAATTGGGTTTAAGTCAGGGCTCTGGCTGGGCCATTCAAGAACAGCCACGGAGTTGTTGTGAAGCCACTCCTTCGTTATTTTAGCGGTGTGCTTAGGGTCATTGTCTTGTTGGAAGGTAAACCATCGGCCCAGTCTGAGGTCCAGAGCACTCTGGAAAAGGTTTTCGTCCAGGATATCCCTGTACTTGGCCGCATTCATCTTTCCCTCGATTGCAACCAGTCGTCCTGTCCCTGCAGCTGAAAAACACCCCACAGCATGATGCTGCCACCACCATGCTTCACTGTTGAGACTGTATTGGACAGGTGATGAGCAGTGCCTGGTTTTCTCCCACATACCGCTTAGAATTAAGGCCAAAAAGTTCTATCTTGGTCTCATCAGACCAGAGAATCTTATTTCTCAGCATCTTGGAGTCCTTCAGGTTTTTTTAGCAAACTCCATGCGGCTTTCATGTGTCTTGCACTGAGGAGGCTTCCGTCGGCGCTCTGCCATAAATCCCCGACTGGTGGATTGCTGCAGTGATGGTTGACTTACTACACTTTCTCCCATCTCCCTACTGCATCTCTGGAGCTCAGCCACAGTGACCTTTGGGTTCTTCTTTACCTCTCTCACCAAGGCTCTTCTCCCCCAATAGCTCAGTTTGCCGACGGCCAGCTCTAGGAAGGGTTCTGGTCGTCCCAAACGTCTTCCATTTGAGTTATGGAGGCCACTGTGCTCTTAGGAACCTTAAGTGCAGCAGAATTGTTTTGTAACCATGGCCAGATCTGTGCCTTGCCACAATTCTGTCTCTGAGCTCTTCAGGCAGTTCCTTTGATCTCAT